>NC_074698.1:11988431-12025931 GCF_029448725.1 Salvelinus fontinalis
CGTTTTCAAGTTACTCAAATGAGACTAATGTACTACCATTTTAGGCGGGTTGTATTGTGGTAGAACAGTGTCTGCAATAGTGTTTTACTGATGAAAAAGAGAACCCAACAACTCCTAAATAACATGAAATATTCAGAACCTAGTATTTTCTGATGGTGTTGTTGCCAACAGGAAAGAACCCTTTTTAATTCTCTCTCTTACATTATCTCACTCAGAGATAGAGGTTATTTTCCACGACTCGCCCAGTACAGTGTGACTGCATCACCCATGAATGACTGTGTTGTCATCAGTGGTAGGACTAACAGGAAGTGTGTGTAGCAGTAATATAGTTCCCCATATCAGTGAGTAGATCAACAGAGGCCTCCTGACCTCCCATTCTTTGCTAAGAGAGAATTTGTTGTATTTATTTGTTACTGCCACAACCTGATTTATTTTCTCTTGGGTTGATTTACGGATAACAATCTTCCGAGCAATGTTTTTTTTATGCTAGGAATGTTCCTGAACATGAAAAGAGTCGATGCCAAGCACATTTGACATTATCAGAAGAATCTAATGACAAGTCCCTTTTTAGAATATAGAGAGCAGTCTTGACTCCAATGTTTGGACTCCAATGTATGGACCTGTGTTTGATTCCATTAGTACACTTAGGAACAATGAGGCCTAGCATGAGAATCTCAGTTCCATCTGAACCCAGTCTTCTGGCTGATACAATTACAGTGATTTCCGTAAAGGGTAATCACATCACATGCTTTGACCTTTATCGGGACATGACAAAATCTGGCCTGAATACTGTATGTGGCAGACTGCTGCATTTCCTCTTAGGACAAGTCTTCACCTTCCATTTGTAGGAAAGCAACAGCAGTCATATATATAGACAAGGAGAAAGCCAATTTGAAGAAGACGACGCTGCCAGTATCTGTATTTACATTTGGGTCATGTAATGTTGCTGTGTTTTGTAATTGAGCATTGTCAAGTGTAGGTGGTCTGTGTGCTGTGCTCTCTCCACTCGGAAGGCAGAGAGAGGAGAGGAGGTAGGGCTCTGGGCTCTTGTTTGCGTGCGAGTCTGGGTCCATGTGTAGGCGATGCTGATGATGCAGTCCATTAAATATTAAGGGAGATCTCTCAGGTCCTAGAAATAGAAAAAGAAAGGCACATCTAGTGCCGGGACAAGGAGAAGAAGAGCTGACCCAACCAACAGCAGAAATCTGAAAGTGTTGGGGGTTGTGTGTTTAATGCGTTTGTGTGTGGTTACTCTCTTTGTTGTCATTTATCATGATTAGCAACAGAATTAATGAACAGAATTAGCCTATCAGAGGGGGGCTGGTTGGGCATTTATCTATGACCTGATGGGTTATTGCCTACATCCTTGCCATATGAGTACTTGGATATTGTTATGGGTGTAGTTGATATTTTCTCCTAATTTCTTTGTAAAGGCTAACATGTTCTGATGAAAATTACGACTTGTTCTATTTGTAGCATCCTAAAATCACTCTATTCTGTTTTTCTCATCCTCCTGCTTGTTGGCATGGAGATCTCAGGGTGATGTTAGATGTTGCTTGTGTCAGCCAGTCTCTCCCTCTGTGTCTCTGTGGCTAGTCTGAGCCTGGGAATTATATAACTTTAGAACTTGTCACTGTGGATGCCTGGACTGCCACACTGAGGTCTATTTCAGTTGACAAATCAAATTTGCTGGGATTCGGTGTCTTTCTGCAAAGGGCTGTAATATTTGGTCAGTTCTGTGGCAAATTCAGAAAATATTCATATTTCTTTTAGTTTTGGACGTTTGTGTGTTACATGGTGACACATATTAGATAGATACATTTTATGAATCTATTTATCATACCCATGTGGACTATTTGTTCTTTCCCATTATGCATGAAGGATGATCTTTTAACTGGGTATTGTAGAGCCTTCTGTCCATGTTCTGTTCCAGTGCAGTACATAGATCAGCAGATCATACTGCTCTAGTCGAGACCAAAGAAGCCCATAACATGTGTACTGTATGATGGATGGCTAGTCTACTTTGCAGCAGCTCTCATGTGCTGCTTAGATATGTGTGTTTGCAGTGTTTTATTTTTAGGCTGTCATAATTCACTCCCTTTCCCTCTCCCGCTTCCTCTCCCTCTGATGTTCTCTCCCTGTCAATGTCAATTTGACTTAAATATATTCTCTGCTTCCGCAAAGCCATCGAATATTAATACATGGAGAAAAACAATATCTGCCCAACAGAGATGGATTATTTCGTTCTCTCTGCCTCTATCTTTCTGTCCGCGCACGCATGCACGCACGCACGCACGCACACGCATGCACACTTACACACACACACAACCAGAAGTCAGTCAGCCATTAGCAACAGTCTTGAAGCCGCTGTTACCTGGGCAACATGGTTAAAGGTACAGCTCAAGGCAGAAATCAGGTTAGACAGAGGAGAGAGAGAGAGAGAGAGAGAGAGAGAGAGAGAGAGAGAGAGAGAGAGCGAGACAGAGAGGGGCATGAGCACGGAGGGGGGAAACAAGATGGGGGACACTAAGAGCTACAACAGGGCTTGGGGAATATCATCAAAGCAATGAATGCTTTTAGAGTAATATGTCCATAGCAGGGGAAAGGAACACTACTCAGTCTCCTCCATTAAGTTGAATGGATAAACATCAAAAGAAAACCCTGCCACGCAAAAGGGAAAATGACGAACATAGGCTATAACCAAAACAACAGACAAACAGTAGTAAAGCTGCTGGTAATATTGTATCTTACTCAAATCATTCTAGAAGCTTAGGCCACGCTGTGAGACCTCTGGAGCTTTGGCGGTAGACGCCTTATAACACCCACCAGTCTGAGACCTGCAGTCACCATGCCAGCCAGGCTCACAGATACCAGCTTGAATAATGGTACTTATTTAAACCACACTTTCCAGGTACACTATACCAGGAAATGGAACAGGGAGCCAAAATTAATATTTGTATCAGTTTGGGTGGAGCCCAGGAGGCCAGTAGTACAGGGGGGACATCTTTGTACTAGTTTGTTTACACAGTCTGTCAAAAGATAGTTATATTCTAGACAGAATGGTGAAAAGGAGGAGCGGATGAATGGAATAGATGGAGCAGGGAGAGAAAAGAAAAGGAGAGAGAGCGGGAAGTTTAGTTTCTGACCTGCACACACAGCTGTTCCATGAAGACAATCCCCTGTGGGTCAAATTAAGCAACATGGTGTACTCCAGAGCAACACACAATGACACCAACACACCTCTAGTGGGCACAAATACACACTCACTCATTCCATCCACTCGCACAAACAAGTTTGAGTCGGAGTCACAAACACGCACTTCCAAAAGAAAGTGAGCACACTAAAACCCAGAATGTATTTTTCCGGTTGAAACGTTCCATGTCGCTACATGACAGCCTTCAGAGACGTTAGGCCTGAGCAGATTAGACAATGTCACTTTCTCTTTTGTCTGCCATGTCAACCTCCCCATCCCAAAGCCCACTGCCCCACCTGCCCCACCACCACCAATACTTAGGACCCTGTAATGATGTAATGCTGTTTGACCCTGTGGCTGGATGGAAGGATGGAGGCTGGTGGATGGGAGGAGGAAACAGGGGAAAAAGGACTGTGACATCTGCAGGGCCAGAGGCAGCGAGAGAGAGAAAGAGCGGGGGAGGAGAGGCGGGGGGGTGTAGAGAGGGGTCTGTGTGTAGCCTACTGCTATCCCTGCCTCGCATCCTTCCACCCCCTCAGCTGATGTCTGACCTCTTCCCTAGCTGACAATGACAGAGCGGACATTCATTCAATGAGTCTATATTAAAGGCCTACTAACAACACCCCACCATTACTCTACTGTGTGTTATTACTGCGGATGTATATTATTAGTACACAGGGTTCTATATTCTTCCTTTTCCTCAGCAGATAATCAGCACCATGGAAACCCAGGTGTCCAACGGTCCGAGCGGAACCGGCCTGCCTAACGGGCCAGTCATCAGCACCAACGGTGCCACAGACGACAGCAAGACCAACCTAATCGTCAACTATCTGCCTCAGAACATGACCCAGGAGGAATTCAAGAGCCTGTTTGGTAGCATCGGAGAGATTGAATCCTGCAAACTGGTCCGAGACAAGATTACAGGTATTCATGATGCTTCAGCAGGTACAGTTGATGAATAGACAGACAAACAAAATATATTTTTAGTTGGAGGATAACAAATAATCACATACAGCATATGTACCTGTAGGTACAGTTATTTTGGTGCAAAAACAGTTTCTAAAGGACCATTATCGATATCTGTTTTCAACGATTTAGGCCAGAGTTTGGGCTATGGGTTCGTAAACTATGTGGATCCCAATGACGCAGACAAGGCCATCAACACACTCAACGGTCTCAAACTGCAGACCAAAACAATTAAGGTAAGAGCACCTCTCCTTCCTGCTTTTCAACCTGCGCCACTCTCCATCTTCTCTGCTTCAATGCGCTGTGGAAGACCAGGAAAGGCAGGGAGCAACTCAAAGAAAGGGAGGTGGCGAGAGAGGCAGAGAGAGGCAGATGTGACAAGAGGGGAAGGAGGAAAAAACAGGAGGGGTCGCAGGAACAAAGGAAGTGAACAGAACAAGAAATGAGAGAGGGAGAGTGGAGAGAGGGAGAGTGGAGGTCAGAAAGCAAGGGTCTAGCAGCATGCAGAGGTGATTGTGATGGAAATGTAATCAGGGAGTCTCACTGTGGGGCACGGGGGTCAGTTCAGGCTCCCCCATCTGCCTCCAATCTGGCCTAATTAGGGGGCTTCTTTGTCCCCAATATGGATGGGGGGGGGAGGAGCGGGAGGGGGAGGAGGTGAGGGGGCAGATTAAACACTACTCCATCCGTCCCTCCGGCCCCCTCCTCCCACCTGATCAAAGTAGATCATAGATTGGGATAAAGTGCAGGCTTAGTTCAAATCAGACTTCTGAAAGACTGGGGCAGAGAGAGTCAACAGCATCAGGAGCTGGGTTGGGCTGTTGGAGTTATACAGACAGGTGGCAAATCATATTGTTAATCATTATTTGTACAATATGTTTTAGTTACATTACTGTACAAATACACATATATTGTATTTAGGGGGCAATAATATCATTATTACTACTGTTAGTAATATAATATCAAAATAATTGGGCCGATATAAATTACAGAAAATGTATACATTTTAAGGTTGTTATTAATATTGTTGTTAATGTTGTTATTACAATTGTTAAAATATGTATGTTTTTATATTATCAGGAGGGCTATTCTGAAAATGATTATTATACAGCCATAAAACAATGACCAAGCAAATGTCATATTTCCACCAAAGCATTGTAAGATGGAGGGAGGGGGCAGGAGGAGTAAATGGTAGGGGGTAGCTTGGGGAACAGAATGCCAATGGCAGGATTAGGGGCCATATGGGCTGCAGGCACCATCTGTACTGTGGGAGAGACAGGGAGAGGGTTAATTATAGGGTAGCCTCCGCTACCCCTCTCCCATTCTCTAGCACCCCCAATCACTGCATCACACACCCTGTCCACGCACACGCTACACAATCCTGGAGTCCTGCACACTCACTGCACCATTTAGAATGAGTAGAACTTTATTCTCTACACTCAATGGGTCAAATACATCCATCGGCTATGTGTTGTGCGAGGCATGATAATACTCAATATTGTCTGGGCATGTCAATCCAAATGTTCACTGTCACTAGAAATGTCCCATATTTATATCTAAAACACATTCATTCAAGTTATACTGTACTTGTATATGTGAGTATGTGTTTATATAATAAGGAGTGAATGTTTTAGTGAGTTGACAGTCGGGGATGCTGTCTTGTGATCTATTTATATTGTTTGCTGGTTGCCAGTGGAGCTGTTCTCCCTCGAGGCTGGAAACAAAGGAAAGAGGCAAGACAGGGAGGGGAGATCAGCCTATCTCTGGCAACACTCGCTCCTTCTCCCTCCATCCGAAACAAACAGACAGACCACTCACAACAATGCACTGACTCTCGCTATCTATCATACTCTCTCACTGGCTTTCATACACGCCAATGCATGAATATGTAGACGTTTTCATAATCAATCTAAGTAACACTATAGTCTCACCATAGAATACTAATGTTAACTTTGCACAACGGTGGACACAATCAGTCACAAAGCGTTCCAAAAAACAGTCACACACATTGACAAAAAAAGACGAGTAAAATGAATATTCATGCATTGCTACAGGGCCAGCAGCATACCACCCTGCATCCCACTGCTGGCTTGTTGCTGAAGCTATGCAGGGTTGGTGTTGGTCATTCCCTGGATGGGACACCAGATGCTGCTGGAAGTGGTGTTGGAGGGCCAATAGGAGGCACTCTTTCCTCTGGTCTAAAAAAAATATCCCAATGCCCCAGGGCAGTGATTAGGGACATTGCACTGTGTAAAGTGCTGTCTTTCGGGTGGGATGTTATTAAACAGGTGTCCTGACTCTCTGTAGTCACTAAAAGATCCCATGGCACTTATTGTAGGGGTCTTAACCCTGGTATCCTGGCTAAAATCACAATCTGGCCCTCATAATGTCACCTAATCATCCCCAGTTTAAAATTGGATCATTCATCTATTCTCCGAGGTTGTTGCTGTAAATGAGAATGTGTTCTCAGTCAACTTACCTGGGTAAACAAATGACTATATGGTTTTATGTAAAGATATGGGAAACCTTTGATTTGATATCAGTGTTAAAATGTGTGTTTCTTTGATGTGTTGTAGGTATCGTACGCCCGCCCCAGTTCAGCTTCTATCCGTGATGCCAACCTGTATGTGAGCGGTCTGCCTAAGACCATGACCCAGAAGGACATGGAGCAGCTGTTCTCCCAGTACGGACGCATCATCACCTCCCGCATCCTGGTGGACCAGGTTACAGGTACAGCCTTAACTCACTTCTGGCACAACTGACCCCTACTCTAACCTACCATTAGCCTATTCTAACATACCCCTGACCTACCCTAACTCTACTCTAACATACCCCTGATCTACCCTAACGTACCCCTGACCTACCCTAACTCTACTCTAACATACCTCTGATCTACCCTAACGCACCCCAGACCTACCCTAACTCTACTCTAACATACCTCTGATCTACCCTAACATACCCCTGACCTACCCTAACTCTACTCTAACGTACCCATGACCTACTCTATCATAACTCTAACCTACCCTAACTCTAAAGTACCCCTGACCTACCCTAACTCTACTCTAACGTACCCCTGACCTACACTAACTCTACTCTAACATACCCCTGATCTACCCTAACGTACCCCTGACCTACACTAACTCTATTCTAACATACCCCTAACCTACCCTAACTCTACTCTAACATACCCCTGACCTACCCTAACTCTACTCTAACATACCCCTAACCTACCCTAACTCTACTCTAACATACCCCTGATCTACCCTAACGTACCCCTGACCTACCCTAACTCTACTCTAACGTACCCATTACCTACTCTAACGTACCCCTGACCTACCCTAACTCTACTCTAACGTACCCCTGACCTACCCTAACTCTACTCTAACGTACCCCTGAACCTACCCTAACTCTACTCTAACGTACCCCTGACCTACCCTAACTCTACTCTAACGTACCCCTGACCTACCCTAACTCCACTCTAACGTACCCCTGACCTACCCTAACTCTACTCTAACGTACCCCTGAACCTACCCTAACTCTACTCTAACGTACCCCTGACCTACCCTAACTCTACTCTAACGTACCCCTGACCTACCCTAACTCTACTCTAACGTACCCCTGACCTACCCTAACTCTACTCTAACGTACCCCTGACCTACCCTAACTCTACTCTAACGTACCCCTGACCTACCCTAACTCTACTCTAACGTACCCCTGACCTACCCTAACTCCACTTTAACGTACCCCTGACCTACACTAACTCTACTCTAACATACCCCTGATCTACCATGGACATCCTTACCTACTCTAACTTACCTCCCCCTAACCAACTGTAACCCTACTCTAACCTTTTCCATCTCGTTGGACCAAGTCAGAGTCATGACTCACCCCTCAGGTGCTAACATTAGCTTGCTTTCTGACCCCGGAGCAGGTATATCGCGAGGAGTGGGCTTCATCCGGTTTGACAAGCGGAACGAGGCAGAAGAGGCCATCAAGGGCCTGAACGGCCAGAAGCCCCTGGGCGCAGCCGAACCCATCACGGTGAAGTTCGCCAACAACCCCAGCCAGAAGACGGGCCAGGCCCTGCTCACCCAGCTGTACCAGACCGCTGCACGCCGCTACACTGGCCCTCTGCACCACCAGACTCAGCGCTTCAGGTACTGCCCCCACCACCACCCAATCCCTGCTCTGACCTGTCTGTCATCTGACCTGACACACCTGCCCTGCTGGAACGAGCACTACGGCGCTCGCTCATCCTATCTTCCTCTCTTTCTCTCCCTCTTTTTTCTTGACTTTCTTTTAAACTGCAGCCTCATCCCTCCATTTGGAAAGGGACCAGATCCAAATAACAGCACAAAACCAATGTAAGAGACCCCCAATGTATCAAAGCACAAATCAAATGAAAACAAAGTGCTCCAAACCAGTCAAATAACATAGTATCTACTAAACAAGATGAAGAAATTACATTTAAATGAATCAGACAATGCAGATCTCCAACACACACACACTTATCTGCACACTACCAAACTGATTTGCATAGTGCGTTGTTGTGGTTCGCCAAGGCTAGGACGTGCGCTCTGTGATGGGTTGCTGTTGGGATAGACAGAGTGCTCCTCTACAGTACAGTGATGGGCGCCCTCTGGAGGCCAACTGGCAGAGGAGCAGGAGCTGCATGTGAAAAGGCCTTCCTTCTCTCAGACCTTACCACTAACGTCTCCACCCCCTTCATTTCTCCCTCTTGCGTTGCAGACTCGACAATTTACTAAACGCCAGCTACGGAGTCAAGAGGTAAATGCCAAAGGTGTACTTTGTAAAATAAAAAAAGATACAAAAAAAATACATCCATGCCTAAGAACAAACCTCAAACAAAGTGACTGGAATACCACCTGCTGCCTTCACCTTGACATGACAGATTATGCAAATATTCCCTAATTCCCTATTCACACTGCCCATTAAACAGAGAAGTTATGTAACAACCAGTCCAGACAGTATAACAAATCTAAATATGCTAAGCAGTGTCTAGGGTTGTCTAACAGCAGGGTATTCTGGCATGGCTTTGTTTATAATCTTTTGGTTCTTTTGGTTTGATTACATAATGGAACTGATGTGTGTGTATTTCTTTATGAACTAACATTATCAGTTTCGGTTTTACTTTAATGTCCCTTTTATTCCACCAGCATGGACATACCAGATTGCGTTTGCGTCTTCTTCTGTTTGCTCCAATTTTCCTATGATTTGATTGGAATTTGCTTTCATCCCTCTCTAGGTTTCTGTGTTTTGTTCAATATTGTGATTTCCGTTAAACATTGTGATTTCTGTGTCTAATTTTCGCAGATGCTTTGGTCAGCAGAGACTATGACTAAAATATGCAGAGTGTGTTTGTGTGTCATAGAAGCACAGTGTGCTGTTTTGTGTGGAAGCAGGTAATCTGGAACCACTGTGGTGCCCTGCCCACACATATATTTATCTATCTACTCACTGCAGAAAAAATGGGGATGGAGATCGATTGGGTCACCAGACAGACTCCATGCCCCTCCGACTACCAAGCCTTCAGCGCATATCGTAGCTAGAAACATGGACAGTATATAGAGAGATGATTGCTGTGTGGAACTTCAGAATGACACCCAATGTAGTTCTCCCTCTCTCCTTCCTAGGTTCTCCCCCATTACCATCGACAGCATGACCAGCCTGGCGGGAGTCAACCTGACCGGGCCCACCGGAGCCGGCTGGTGCATCTTCGTCTACAACCTATCGCCCGAGGCTGACGAAAGCGTCCTGTGGCAGCTGTTTGGGCCCTTCGGCGCCGTCACAAACGTCAAGGTCATCCGTGACTTCACCACCAACAAATGTAAGGGCTTCGGCTTCGTCACCATGACCAACTACGACGAGGCAGCCATGGCCATCGCTAGTCTCAACGGCTACCGCTTGGGAGACCGCGTGCTGCAGGTCTCCTTCAAGACCAGCAAGCAACACAAGGCCTGAGAGAGAGAGAGCTGCTAGCTGACGCCAGCTTCTTCAGCCAGCAGGAAGCGCCACTGAGCTCCCTGTTACTATCACTCTACATGGGCCTGGACTGAGTCTCTCTCTCTGATGCACACTCACCCACACACAGCCCTATACACATACATACACACACTATCAGACATGCACACACTATTAGACATATTTACACATACAAACATACCCAAAGTCAGAGTTTCAAACAAATACACTAGTAGAGTTTTTCTTTTCTCTTTACACAACATGCTAGTCCTTCCCTACGTTTGCCTGGATTGAATTAGTGGAGGTGCGTTGGGTAGTTGGTCTCTGGGGGTGGGGGTAAGAGGCCTCGATGAGGGAGACAGTCTAACGAATGTGACAGAGAATGTGCGCTGAGTGCTTTGATTGAATTCAGGCAAATAATGACAAAAACTGCTGAAACAAAATTATCTAAAATCTAAAATGAACTACAAATATGTGCAATTTAAACCCCAAACTCTTACCCCATGAACTATCCCATTATCTTGCTGGAGAGAGTTTAGTCACTTTTTTTTACACTTGGGCATTTTGAATCGGTGATTTTTTTTAGATCAAAGAAAATTCATTAAAAACAGTGTTCTCTTATATACGTATATTAAAATATAACTATATATTCAATATTTAAGGTGGTTATAATAGCCGAGTATGTAAGCATTTTCTAGAAACTTTGACTACTGTTTCCTGGCTCAACATTAGGTAGGTTGTGACTAGCTTTGGGGCAGTTTCTCTACCCTATTAAGGACAGATCCAATACGATTTAGGTTATCAAACTGAACAGATACTGGTCACAAAGACAAGCAGCCTGAAGGCCACCATAATTACACCCTCACTACACAACACAACACAGTCACACATCAGCCCTGTTAGGGGGAAAACAACACTAGAATACTGAACATCACTGACATCTAAGAATCGCCCTGTATTTTTTCACTCTGGTTCTTCTATTCAGAGTAGAATGGATGGATTCCACCACAAACAGAGCTGTCTGTGTGAACAACGTAGAGCATTGTCCCAGCTAGTGTTCCCATGGAGACCGTGTTCATGTACAATTCTCTGAGAGACTAGGGACCGTGAGTTTAGAGCAAAGTCATTTCACCAAATCACAGAGCCACTTTACCAAAACACCCAACCAGATATAACACCCCTCCAAGGGAATGAAAAGGTTTTTACAATTCAGTGGAAATTTCTAATCACTCTCATTATAACCCTGCCTGCCCTGTCAAAATAGAAGAAACCAAGCCTGCAGAAACCAACAGTGACAAGTTTGTTTATCTCACATTGGAAACTCCAAAAACTTTTTTTTGTTGATTTGCAACATCTGATCGGCACTATCACCTAGCTGGAATTTAAAAAATATCAACAAACCCATGGAAATAATTTATGACACCCCTTGAGGAAAATATAACGACAAAATAGTCTTGGTGACTGTCTGTTAGAAACATCAGACAAGACGTTTCATGGGGAGAGATAGGATTAAAATATAAAGACATCTGCATATAATAGATTAAATAAGGTAAAGTGTGTTCAAGACATTTTTGCTTTTCTAAATAACGCTGTGTTAGCCAAAGAGGACAACCATCTCTTTGAAAGGATTACTTTAGAGATAAATCTATTTTTATACATACAAATGAACAAGACCTTGTGCTGAATTTTTACAGATTCTTAAAACTCTGAAAAACTGGGACACCGCGTGGCTGTATTTTAAGCCCTTTGATCTTTGAGAGAGAGGGAGGAGCGCGTGCATGCGGTGTATAGGTGGGGGTCGAGGGAAGGGGGCGATGAAGAAAAGTTCTCACACAACCTTACTTTTTCAACCACAACCTATAAACAAACTATTGAAATAGCAAAAAAAGAACATAAACAAAGACATCGGAATAGAACAAATACACATCAGCACAAACCAATTCAATGATTAGGAATCAAACGTTACAGAGACAAATCTGCATTACTAATACTGCAATCTTTGAGTGTAAACTAGACAAACACATATCACTTTCTCTGAAGTTGCGTACAGTCAGTGTTGCTTCAATGATTGTACAGTGAAGTGTTATCGCTTTCACAGGAGACACTTAAATCAGGCTGCAGTAAAGACAGTCAGTCAGGCCCCATGATTTGTCCTCACAGACATCTTGGGCTGGTTCGAAACAGAAAGGCTTGAAGTAGATTCTCAATAAAGCCTCCTTTCAATGCAAAGATGATTAGGTATATTTGAATGAAGATTTAGCCAAAGAATTTGGAATATGAGTGTCAATAAGAAATAATTCAGTCTATACTATTACTAACTGCTCCCCTGATAATTCTTCTATAAACCATTATCATTTATTGCATGAAGATCCCTTATCATTTTAAATCCCCATAGCGCTTGCAGAAATATCTGTTGTTCATATCAAATTATATCAGAATGGACTAATATCTTTTGGTTAACATATCTGTTGAGTAGATATAATTTAGCCCATTTGCACAGGTGCTTACCACAAACCTACAACAATGTAAACAAAGAATTCACCTTTCAGCAAAAACCACGACAGTTCCACACAAGTGTCTCTTGAACCTCAATACTGTAATACTCATACCATCCGCTCACAATAGGAATCCAATACATCAGAGTATGACAGCATTGTTTCAGTTTAACCCTCAGCCTCTGTCTAACTCTGACCATTCCATTTCTTACTGTGCCCCAGTAGTATATTGGTGGTGTTCCAACCAAAACAAACATGAAAGGTCATACATTAACACCCTGTCATAATCTAACTCCACACCTCCCTTCCCCATTCAATCAGTTGTGCCCATACTCAAGAGAAGGTAGCACAGTAGGACTGATACAGCATCACTTTAAGAGACCAGATGTGAATCTTGGGAACAGAACAGCAAATAGGCCACGTTGTTGAGCTGCAGTTGAAGAAGTAGTCCCACTGGTGATATGGGGTAGAGTTCCAGCCCAGTTCCCCCACACCCTAGACTAACAACAGGCCCTAGGCCACACCCTAGACTAACAACAGGCCCTAGGGCACACCCTAGACCAACAACAGGCCCTAGGCCACACCCTAGACCAACAACAGGCCCTAGGCCACACCCTAGACTAGAGCAACAACAAACTGTCCCATCTTACACAGCCAATACAGAGACCCTCTTCTCTTCCCACACCTACGTATGGTAGAGAGCCAAGGACAATGGCAGGAGACAAATGTACTGCACCGCTTGAGCAACAATAAATAATCATCTAAAAAGACAAAAAAACTTTCCTATGGAACAGTAAGTGCAATGTGCTTTGTTTTTATATTGACTGAGAACAAAAAGATATATATATTTTTTAAAAGAAAAAGAAATTAAACATCACACTGAAATGGTTTGCGGAAAAGGCGGAAGGATCAAATGTAAAGAAATCTAAGTGTTAATGCACCGATTCATTAAAGAGAATCAAACAAGCACCGATGGAGAGCTCTGAAAATGTCCAGAATCCCAGCCCCGGATTAGTGCTCTGAACATGCAAGCTAAAACTAACCGCATATTATTATTGGGTGAATAAAAAGAGCAATTTAATTGAAAAGACCTTGAAAGGGATACTGTCTAATATATCATCAGTTTTAGCCCACGTCGATTTTAGAATATAATTTTTCCTGTAATTTATTGATTTTCTTTTACATATCAAGACTCACATGTTAACTTAGCGTATTTGTGTTGTTGACGTTACCATATAGGACACACATGGGTCCAAGATTTTATTTGGTTGCTTTGATTGGTATTTTTTCTTTCTTCATTCCATTATTTAATTAGTTGCAGTTCTTAGTGTATGCAGATTTTAGACTTAGTTAGAACTTTATTTCAATCAAAACGTGTTCAATTGTGTTTGTAAAAGTCTGTGGTAGCTTTTGTTGCAACATAAATAATTTAAACAGAAAAAATTCAAGATAGCGCCAACAAACTTGTATTATTTGGGCGACTTTAAGCTTGTAGTTTTAACTTATTGTTAACTTAAAAACTATTTATTATTATTGCCTCGTATAAAGTATGTTTTGTGTATATTTATGGTTTATTTCATTATATTTGCAAGTTTAAAAGATTTTAAGTTTGCCAAAATTGTGGTTACATTTTCTTTCTTAAAAAGGGAACAAATAGATTAAAAAAAACAGCTTTAGAAGTACGATTTGGAAATGTTCTCCATAGTCAAAGAATGCACTGCTATATTTAACTAATTGAAGTGTATAAACATACATGCTGTGTGCTAGATGTTATGCCTTTACTGCCTGTGTTCTGTTTGTCTTGTTAAATGAAAACCTTTTGATTATTTAATCTAATCACAGTCTTGTTTTTCCAGCCACTGAGAACCCTGGGGAGTGTCAGTCAGGACATGGGCTGGGCCTGGGGTGTGGCCTATCGCAGGCTCCAGGGCGGAGCCTGGACCTTAGGCAGTGCCTGAGGCTCCATGTGCACTCAGCATGCTTTCCCTCCTCCTGCTGATGAACAGAACTACTGTAGTTATTAGAAGGACCATAGTACAGAACTCCAACATGACAGCTGAGTTATGTACAGTAGTTCCAACAGCAGCCAGGAGGAAAGCATCGTTGGGGGTTACTTGTATAGGAAAGGGGTCAGTGGTTCTTCTGTTTCTCGACCAACTGTATTTTGTGTCTATTTATTTAGAAGAGGGGACACAGAGTAACTTAGTGACGTTCTTCTTACAACATTTTCCTGGAATGGTAGAACAAATCAAAGGAGAAAATGATCAAAACAGATCTACTGGCATCAATGTATTAATGTCAGTAGGAAGATATCAAAATCTCATACTTCCAAACATGACCAAATGAACAATGACAAAATGTAACAAAGAAAATAAACCTTTCAGTTTAGTTTAGGATATTTATTACTGGGATTTCAGCTGAAGACGCTTGAAGACTTTTTCATGGAATTGTTTAATTATTTGTACTTTACATGCCAGAAAAAAATAAAAGGTTACAAATCTGAGTGACCCATGTTATTTTTACAAGATGACATTGAGCGTTGTTGTTGTTTCCAGAGGGTAACAATGCAAAACCATTAATGCGCATATGACAAACTGCCCACCATCGTCATAATGCACATCATTGGCATAGTCATCTACTATAGTATTAGAGCCAACAGAGCATAGTTAACATTATACTGACTATCCTGCTTAGATACAGTACAACTCTTGTTGATTGGCAAAGTAAAACACCGGAGAAAACGATTCAGCATATTCAAATTCTACTCCTTTTTTTGTTAATGGAATGACTATTTTTGAATCTAATTGAATCACTAACCCTAGACAAACAAGTTAAAGCAACAGACAAGTAGGAGTAAAGAACAAGCAACCATTTTGAATCTTCATCTTCCAGTTTGTGAATCCAGAGTGCAGCAGCTGGTTGTTGCAGAGCAGAACAGGGTGAGAGGCTAGCATGTAGTCCATAAAGAGAAACCTGAGAGAGAAATTACTATGTTATTTTATTTTCAAGCAGAAGTGACAAGAAATCCTCTCAGAAACAAAATGGTTTTGACAACTTGGAAATGTTGCACAGTGCCTTACTTCTCATAAAATGTTTGCTTTTGCCATCGTGAAATGACCAACCAAAACCGGTTTATGTAAAAATGATCAAATACATGTGCAAGGATGTCCTACCAAGTCAAGACTGGCTCCTTGCACAATGCAGGTCTTCCTTTGTCCTGTTAACATCTTCTGTTTCAGTGTCGTCTCATTTTCCTGCTTGCTTGTGCCTCCTTGCTTTGTGTACACTAGCTAGCTAGTTAGCACTTTATTATTATTATATATATATTTTTTTAAATGTAACCTAACTAGACACTTCAGTTAAGAACAAATTCTTATTAAAAATGACGGCCTACACTTATTTGCACTGTTTTAAATTAAGCTACGCAACCAGAGTTAAGCTACTCAACCAGATGAGGGAAGTAAGCATTATCTAGATTGGCTCGTCCTACTAGGTGGACTTGAATGCCATTTATGTCAGATCTATTTGAAGATAAATGCAGCAAAATGTTGACTATACACCCAAAACACTTCTCCCCTGCACAAATACAACTATGTGGGCTGGAGCCAACAGTTTATACAATGTTTCTAAGTTAGCTAGTGAGAGCCAAGCTCAAGACATACATGCAGAGTAGAGTGATGATTGACAGACAACTTGAAGTTTAAAAAATGTATGTATTAAAACGATTATGAAGGTCATTTCCCCCCCCCAGTGGTTGTTGTCCATAATTGTAGGGTACATGATTAAACAATTACCGTGCCAGGCCAAACATGTGGATATCAACTTTTTATAAATACTGTACATGTAATTATAAAGTGCTCTACTGCTCTATAAGTCAAGTGGGCCTGGCTTGAAGCTACCTGTTGGTGGGGAAGGCTACAGCTCTGTGTGTCCGTGCAGGACTTCGTCCAGGCTGGCTGGCTCCTGGCACACAGCAGGGGTGGTGAACTCCATGAGGTACTCACAGCGACTGGGCTCTGACGTGGACGTCACCACCGTCTCCTTCCCACACGTCAGCTTCACCTGACCCACACAGAGGGACAACATTAACCCTTCACTATATTCACAGGACATGTAGTGGGTCAGCAGTACCTCAAGAGTAGCGACCTGTGCACTTAGTGTGCACAGATTGTGTGAATTATCATGCACATTCCCCCACCCAGCACTCCCGCACCGTATGAAACGTGATTTGACTTAATACGCTTCATATGCTCTCAGCATTTTAGACTGTCATAAAGGTCCAGCATTGGGCTGGGAGGGAAGTGGACTGGAGAAGATAGAGACTTACTGTGGTGGACCTGTTGGGTCCCTGCCAGCACCCCTGCCCATGGTCATACTTCATCACTGAGTATAAATTGTCTTCAGGACCAGCCCATTGTCCCCACAAGCTACAACGAGGACAGAGACAGAGAGAATGACCACTAACATTCCTAACGGTTTTAGAAGGACCACAGTCATTTGAACAGTTAAAGGCTCCGGTAAAATTAAGGAGGTTCTCTTACCCAAGGTTGGTCTCTGAACCCCCAAACTTAGGTTTCTGGGAGACCCTATTGAATGGACACAGCCTGTAGATGTACCTGATGAAAAAGAAGAGGGGCACAGTCTTAGATGTAATCTTTGGTAGACTCCAACAGTTTCACATTAACACATTATTTCTCTCACGAAGGCATAAACAAACTATGGGTATTTACAAAGATAGATGAAGTATACGTACTCGCTTGTGGATAATTCGTAGCACTGGCTGTAGAGGTATGCAAATTCTGCACTTGGCCCAAAGTCAAAACCAATCTCCTTCTCAAGATTCCTGCAGATACAAATAAATTCAGGATCACAGATTAATGATTCACTTGCAGACACAGGGTACATTCATTTGTGTTTTCAAACCTAATAATACAGCCTGCACTTGTATGCCTGTGTAGTGTTTGCATGTTGAGTATCATCATGAGATGTTTTTGTGTTGCAAGGACTAACATACAGTTGTTGCCAAAGCCAGCAGAGATTAAGCATTGTGGTTGCAAACTCACTTCATTTGATCGTCCACTTCCCGGAGAGCCCTCTCAGCTTCATCAAAATCATCCCTGGCTTTCTGGGCAGCTGAGGAACAAAGACAACGAAGCACAACCTCAAAAGGACAGACCAATGAGACATACAATCCCACAGCACGGAAAATCACAATTCAGACATTTACGCTTAATATGATCTGAACCCCCTACTTTGTATATTCAGACAAACACAAATTGTGTCCCTGTTTAAGGTAGTGCGGGACTAAGCCCAGACTGTAAAACAGATGACTGTATGCACCATCAATAAGGCTCTGGGTCTCTGTGTCGTACGGTGGCATGGACACCTCATCGTCCTCTCTTTTCTCTGGGGTCTGCACGGTGGGAGGGACCTGATAATCAAACACGCGTTACGTTACTGGGACAACTGACCACCCAAGCCCTCCAATACTAGCCTAGTTCAGGCCCTTCCCCTCCAATGTAAGGATTGCCAACTACCTTCTCTTCTTCCTCCTCCTCCTCCTCGTGATCATCATCTTCCTCGTCGTCCTCCACATCCTCCTCCTCTCCAGCGTAATCCTCGGGGTAGTGGTCAGAGTCATGGTCAGAGACAAAGTCCCTGGTCTCCTCCTCCTGGGGGGTCTCCACTGGGGCAGGGGGGTCAGACTGGCCCTGAGACACCTACACGGTCACATCAACCAAATCACACACACTGATATAGCCCTTTAAAGCACATTTCTCACAAAGTGCTCGACAGTAACCCAGCCTAGGCACCCAATCTGAGGCTCCAGGACACAGTCCATTCTACTAAGATATGGAAATGACTCTGGAACATAAGAAGTGTTCATGTGGTGCTGACCTCTGACAGGTACTTGTCTTTGATGCCGCTCCACACAGTTTCAAATGCAGACGTGTCCACTTTGTCTGCTCCTCCCAGCAATCCCTGCGGGAATGGATTAGCAAATCAGAAAAAGGGTAAGACGTCTATCTTGAAATATATATATATTTTTTTAAATTATCTTAATAAGACATCTTACTGCACTGGCACATCATTTGCTCATTTTAACCTACAAAGGCACGATACAAGTCAGAATATCTTGATACAAGACAAATGACCTTGATGTATTATCTGGGCAACTCAAAACAAGTACATGCAAATGCTTTGGGTAAGCAAGATCATTTTGATTTTATTAATGTGTCAATCTCTGTGAGTGAAATAAAAAGTGGTTCATGTGAACCTAACTCACAGCAAAAAAATGTAAAGAAAGCAATCAAATGTAATTTGTTGCCTAGACTTTACTGCAAATGACACTCAAATCCTGAGGGAAAAAAAACAATACACTAATATTGCAGTTAGCCATAACAGCCTTTAAAATATAATGCTTGTGACCACACACATCTATAGTTGAAGTCGGAAGTTTATATACACTTAGGGTGGAGTCATTAAAACTTGTTTTTTAACCACTCCACAAATTTCTTGTTAAACTATAGTTTTGGCAAGTCGGTTAGGACATCTACTTTGTGCATGACACAAGTAATTTTCCCAAAAATTGTTTACTGACAGATAATTTCACTTATCACAATTCCAGTGGGTCAGAAGTTTACATACACTAAGTTGACTGTGCCTTTAAACAGCTTGGACAATTTCAAAACATGATGTCATGGCTTTAGAAGCTTCTGATAGGCTAACTGCCATCATTTGAGTTATTTGGAGGTGTACCTGTGGATGTATTCCAATGCCTACCTTCAAACTCAGTGCCTATTTGCTTGACATCATCGGAAAATCAAAAGAAAAATCAGCCAAGACCCCAGATTATTAATTTTTTAGCCTTCCACCAGTTTGGTTCATCCTTGGGAGAAATTTCCAAACGCCTGAAGGTACCATGTTCATCTGTACAAACAATAGTACGGAAGTATAAACACCATGGGACCACGCAGGAAGGAGACATGTTCTGTCTCCTAGAGATTAACGTACTTTGGTGCAAAAAGTGCAAATCAATCCCAGAACAGCAGCAAAGGACCTTGTGAAGATGCTGGAGGAAACACGTACAACAGTATCTATATCCACAGTAAAACGAGTCCTATATCGATATAACCTGAAAGGCCACTCAGCAAGGAAGAAGCCACTGCTCCAAAACCGCCATAAAAAAGCCAGACTACGGTTTGCAACTGCACATGGGGATAAAGATCATACTTTTTGGAGAAATGTCCTCTGGTCTGATGAAACAAAAATAGAACCGTTTGGCCATAATGACCATCATTATGTTTGTAAGTAAAAGGGGGAGGCTTGCAAGCCGAAGAAATCCATCCCAACCGTGAAGCATGGGGGTGACAGCATCATGTTGTGGGGGTGCTTTGCTGCAGGAGGGACTGGTTCGCTTCTCAAAATAGATGGCATCATGAGGAAGGAAAATTAGAGGGATATATTGAAGCAACATCTCAAGACATCAGTCAGGAAGTTAAAGCTTGGGTCTTCCAAATGGACAATGACTTAGCATACTTCCAAAGTTGTGGCAAAATGGCTTAAGGAAAACAAAGTCAAGGTATTGGAGTGGCAATCACAAAGTCCTGACCTCAATCCTACAGAAAAATTGTGGGCAGAACTGAAAAAGCATGTGCGAGCAAGGAGGGGTATGCCAGGGTCGCAGTGCTAGCTGTGCCACCAGAGATTCTGGGTTCGAGCCCAGGCTCTGTCGCAGCTGGCCGCGACCGGGAGGTCCATTGGGCGACGCACAATTGGCCCAGCGTCGTCCGGGTTAGGGAGGGTTTGGCCAGCAGGGATATCCTTGTCTCATCACGCACTAGCGACACCTGTGGCAGGCCGGGCGCAGTGCACGCTGACCAGGTCGCCAGGTGTATGGTGTTTCCTCCGACACATTGGTGCGGCTGGCTTCCGGGTTGGATGTGCGTTGTATCAAGAAGCAGTGCGGCTAGGTTGGGTTGTGTTTCGGAGGACGCATGGCTCTCAACCTTCGAGTCCGTACAGGAGTTGCAGCGATGAGACAAGACTGCAACTACTACCAATTGGATACCACGAAATTGGGGACAAAAAAGGGGTAAAATATAAAAAATATTGCACGTGGGAAACAACCTTAAAGTAGAAATAGAATGAAACAAACAGGCATTCTATTTTTGCTCTATTATTAGTGGCCACTATAGTAGACATTGATCAAGTGCACAAGGCTACATGTGTGCAAATATAACATTCACTGAGTAAAAACATAAGTGTTACTGTCAAGTTCAACACAACAAAAGCAATATCTTTGGGCTACATTGCACATTATTACATTGTACACTTTATGCCCGTGGACATCTGTTCTACACAGCACAGCATGATACCCTTTGTTGGCATAATTGATCTCTTTCAGGCAGATAGTACACCTGGCATACCCCTTTCATCCACTGTATTGAAAAAGTGAGAAGGAGGGAAAGTGTGTGGTGTTTCTTTCCCCTCTAGTGGCATCCAGCTTAAGCCAGGCTCCAGCTACACTAAGCTGTTTAACAAGCAACGCCTCATTTTCACACCATAAACTCAATTATTTAATCAGTTAAGTTGGATAATGTTGCTCAACATTTCTCTGGCTAGCTAACGGATAATTCGATCCAGCTCGCAAGATCCTTAACAATGCTAACAATACTTGTTCTACCACACTTTCTACCTCACCTCAAACTTTCCAAATGCCAGTTGTTTTTCCAGTTACAGCTCATGAAGTACGCTTCATCACCTTCTCAACCCCATCTCCGTGGTCAGGCTTCTCACCTACCTCTTCGATATCGTTCAGGGGACGCGCTGCTGTAAGTTAACTGGCCAACTGCCTTTCCACTCTCTTTCCAGAGTGCGCGCTGATGCTGTAACTAGCAAATTGGTTGTCTTTTCTATCTTCAGTAGCGTGCTGCATTCTGTTATGTGAAGGATTGGCTGAACCTTGGATACAAACAGTATTTCTCCAAACGCGCATCACTCGTTCTCATACAGCCAGTAGTCATCCAAAGCCACCCAGCCTCGTCTCATTGGATCTACACGAATCACATAGATCACCTATTTTGGATTCAAAACTGCGAATTTTGCCAAAAGGAGACTAGTTTGCATCCCTGTAATTTACTAGTGTGATAGAAATTATTATCTTGACTTGGGGAGGAAGATGACAGATATCTTACCTGAGTCTCTGTTTCTGTCAGAGAGCCATCTGAATCTGGATCCAGCTCTAGATGGGACTGCAGCTCAGCCACAGAAACACTGGGAATAACAAAAACACCGTATTAGTCACTCACTGAATCACACTGAAATATCTCGGAATATCTCCAACGCTGACAGTTACACTACACACTCACTAGCCATCTGCGTCATCATCCAGCTCCAGAAAAGCCTCAGCCATTCTAGTTTTGTCCTTCTCCATACGGATTAGTTCTTTTTGTTCTGAAACAGACAAAAATCAAATCAATCACATACAACTTAGAAAGAGAAATCTTCAACAGGACTTTTGTAATTGACTTCCAAATCATTACGTTAACTACATCAAAGACGTTGGAAAATATATCTGACTGGAGAGACGATTTGCACTGGGCATTTAACAACATTTAACAATATTTCAGTTTTTTTAACTATACCCTAACTATATGAATATACTTAAATATCTTGGTTTTACCGAATAGCACAACACATTTTTTTTGTGAAGAAAACAAATACATTGAGAGAATTGTGCATTGGTTAAAAGCAGAGAGATAATGGTTTCCAGTGTAATACCAGTGTACTTACCCTCCCAAGCCTTCAGGTGGAGCTCTTTAGCCTCTTTCTCTGGATCCTCCGCGGTTTCTTTCACAGTCCTCAGAGCCTCCACCTTCTCCTCCAGACCCTTCTTACTACCCTGAAGCTCAGTCAACTTGCCCTGCAAACACATGGATAGAAGTATTTACAAAAAACGTTGAAACATACAAAGTCTTGTCATTTCATGAACACATTCAACGGCAAGGATTTATACCAATCCCTCTATATATGAAATGGTCTCTGTATAGGCCCTAGCCATGTCCGCTGCCTAATCAACCCCAAATACATCTACTACCCTTTTCACACCCTTTGGTTGGTTAGTCTCTTACCTGTTTGTCCTCCTGTCCCCTTTTAGCTTCATGTATCAGTTGTTGTTTGAGCATAAAGCCTTCCTTGGTGATCTCAGCCATTATCTGCAGACTCTCCCTCTCCTTGCGCCCCATCTCCCTAGGGGTCACACAGCCAACACAATCAGTCTTCACACACACATACTGGGCACACAGTGGAGGAATCATTCGGCAACATAAAGGCCAATGTTAGTGTTGTAGTCAATATAAAATGTTTGCAGAATGCTGCACATTTTACTACTGCTCACCTGCAGGTGTTTTGACAAGTGGCACCACTGTTGTACTCGTCTGTCGTGTCACAGCAATCTGAGGAGAACACACTTCATCAGCACACAGCACAACAAAAAACTCTGAGAGAACGGGACGACTGATCCATGGAAAGATACTGTGACCATGTCCTTACCACAGATGCCGTCGTTGATCCGGGAGGAAGGGATGAAGGTGGGTCTGAAGCCAGCATTGGTGCAGTGGAAGCTGCCATTGGGGCAGGCAGCAGTACCTGTAGAAAAAATGCAAAGACATTCATTACAGTCAAGACCTTAGTGATAACTGTGCACAGTAGTGTGTAGTGTCTTGATAGTGGGTTCAGTCTGGCTTTATTGATGAGACGTGAGCGATACTGTACCTGGTTCATCCGAGCCATCCCTGCAGTCGCAGTAGTCATCGTTGACCCGGTCAAAGGGGATGGTGCTGGAGCCATCCAAACAGGTAAAGGGCTTGTTCTCCTCATAGAACTGTCTCTCTGTCGGGATCGATGGGGACAGGTAAGGGTTGGGTACATAAGAGTAAATCTGAGAGACAATGTACACCTGCCAGGTTAAAATCCATGCTCACAATGGGATTCTGAAAGCTAAAATAGCATAGACTGCAATAGACTAGGACTACCTCACTGGCTGTGATAAGAACCATAACGTTATTTGTCTGAATTCGGGTTAGAATCAGATGCCAACTCACTTGATAGTGGTACTCCGCGTGGACGCTGGATCTCCACCGCTGCGCCAGTGCGTATCGCCAAAGCCAAGCTCATCAACAACAGTAGAAGCGCACAAGACATGATGCAGTATCAACCGGGCCCAGCTACACTTTCAGGAATTCGCGGCGCTCCTGCAAACATAACTCAAGGCATTAGACAATGTACTTGAACCCAATAAAGCTAGTCCTCAGACACACCATCATTCACAACATTGAAACAGTCGGCCCCATATGAAACCTCTGATACATTGCGTTAGAACGACATTTTCAGAATCATTTAGTCATAATTCAATACATGTAAAGATAGGTAACGTTAACTTAGCTAAGTAACGTTAAGTTAGCTGATGGGACTACAGTATTAGCAGCTAGCTATCACCGGTCTTGATTTAACGCGGTACAAACTTCCTTTTGAACAATATTTATGAATGTTGTATATGCAATAAAGTATCACGTTCACAATAAAATGTGAAAAAAATGCTAAAAACCCTTATACAAATCGTTATTTTCGAAGTAAAAATATGACTAATCATTCACTACCTCTCTTCCGCAATGCTTCAGGAAACGTCTCGTGCGCTCATGCACTGTAGTGTTTTCCTCTGATTGGACTAGCTCTCGAATCCGACCTGTGATTGGAGAATACTTGTGGCGTGGTGCATGATGGTTAATGAGTTGGAAGCAGCCATGACAGAGAGGGCGGAGAACCTCTTTTGACAATGTTATGTGGATTTGAGGTTGCAGACGTGTGTGTCTGTCAAAATACTTAGTTGTCTAAAGTACACTTTTTTTCAGTTTGAGCCTAAAATGACATACCCAAATCTAACTGCCTGTAGCTCAAGACCTGAAGCAAGGATATGCATGTTCTTGGTACCATTTGAAAGGAAACACTTTGAATTTTGTGAAATGAATGTAGGAGAATATAACACATTAGATCTGGTAAAAGATAATACCATTTTTTTGTACCATCTTCTTTGAAATGCAAGAGAAAAGCCATAATGTATTATTCCAGCCCAGGCGCCATTTAGATTTTGGCCACTAGATAGCAGCTGTGTATGTGCAAAGCTTTAGACTGATCCAATGAACCATTGCACATCTGTTCAAAATGTTGTATCAAGCCTGCCAAAATGTGCCTAATTGGTTTATTAATACATTTTTAAGTTCATAATTGTGCACTCTCCTCAAACAATAACATGGTTTTCTTTAATAGCTACTGTAAATTGGACAGTGCAGTTGGATTAACAAGAATTTAAGCTTTCTGCCCATATCAGATACGTCTATGTCCTGGGATTTATTCATTTTCTTACGATCTCATGCTAATCACATTAGCCTATGTTAGATCAACCATCCCGCGGGGGGGACACCCCGTAGAGGTTGAGTAAATATATTTTTAAGTACTACTTAAGTTGTTTTTGGACGATTCTGTACTTTACTATTTATATTTTTGACAACTTTTCTTTCACTACATTCCTAAAAAGAATAATGTACTTTTTACTCCATACATTTTCCCTGACACCCAAAAGTACTCGTTACATTTTGAATGCTTAGTAGGACAGGAAAATGGTCCAATATATGCATTTATCAAGAAAAGATCCCTCTGATCTGGCGGACTCACTAAACACACATACTTAATTTATAAATTATGTCTGAGTGTTGGAGATAGCGCTTGGCTGTCCGTAAATGTAAAAAACAAGAAAATAGTGCCATCTGGTTTGCTTAATATAAGGAATTTGAAATGATGTATACTTTAACTTTTGATACTTAAGTATATTTAAAACCAAATACTACCATAGTACTCTTTTACTGGGTGACTTTCACTTTTACTTGAGTCATTTTCTATTAAGGTGTCTTTACTTTTACTCAAGTATGATAATACGGTACTTTTTCCACCACTGAAAATACTTCATAATTATAAGAGAGGTAGCTATGATCAAGGCAAGCCAAATAATTAGACAGCATAGCCTGAAACTGTCAGGCTGAAATGAGTCCATCAATTCCTGAGATGGGGTTTATCATATATATTGAGAATCCTCATGGTGTGCAATGGAAGTCTCTGTAGCCCATTATTACTAATAATTTAGATAGTCTTTGATTAACATGTAGGCCTACTCATACAGTGATTCTCTCGAGAAAAGAAAAATGGTGTGGAAGCATAGTATTCACATTACCTTTATAAACCACAATAAACCAGACTATTGAAGACCTTGACCTTTTAGTCTACTCCTTTTTTAGAATCTCTGATACCATTATTAAGCACACACAGTAGCCACAGTATTTCTCTTTGCTTATATTATAAAAAATCTTCCTTTATTTGTAATTTTAACACACTTTACAGTACCGAACAGTGAAATAAAATAAAAATATACTGATATATAATTGTATTATATAGCTGTTTGCTTATTAAATGCATTTTATTCACAAAATAACACCTCAGCTCTCTCAGAAGAAAACCTTTCATAAAAATAATATAATAAAAAATAACTTGGACACATTTTACACATTACAGCAATATAATTTACAAATATTACAATCATTTCATGGTGTTTTTTCCATTTATATAATTTTCCTAACTTGTGAACAAGTAACACATGATTTAAAGCCCAGATAATTGTTCTCGGATGGAGTCTAATATGACAAAAGTGAACAAGAAGTGGAGGTGCTCATTTCAAAATGGCTACGCAATGTCTCTCTCAGAACCCTCTTGTTTTTTACCTCTCGCTTCACCCATACACATCTGTCAATTACTCACAATCACTCCTACATGGCATATTGATAATGAATAGTTTTCATTGATTATGACCTGAGCAATATGGAATGGGCAAACATGGAATAGCACAATAGAAAAAAACTAAGGCTTGAAACTAGGTCCAACGGAACCAGTGAGAGACATAACTACCAAATCCTCCAACAAACACATACTGTACCCACATATTACTTTAAAACCACATTGTCTACCCTACAACCTCCCTTAAAATAAAGTTCTGGTACAAAACATTTTACTTTTTCTGATGATTAATCTAATCCTGATTCATCCAATCCATCTAATTAATCAAATAATGAAATTTACACATTTCTCTGTGTGAGAAAAATGATAGCACAAAAGAGAAAGACAGAGGAAAGATGAGGACAGAAAAAGAGAAGGAAAGCGTGATGGTGTGGCCAGTAGTGTTTTACTGATTTAGTTATTTTCTTAAAACTAAACATGGTTAATTATAAATGATAATGACCTGAATACATTTCTAATTTACAATCCAACATTACAAAATATACAAAACAAGCTGTGATAATGCTAATAGTTATATTATCAATATGTCATTATAGTTTCTACACCATCCACCAGAATGATACAAAAATAAAAACTGTACACAAACTGTTCAAAGAAAACACTTGTGGTATTTTCCATGGTTTTCTTTTCAATATTTAAAAAGAATGGCAGCAATTCATCAACAGAATAATTTCTTAATAAGAAATGATCGCTACAGTATTGTGTTAAAATGGCAATCAAATATTTATTTGTTTTTATAGCTCATGACCAAACAAAAAGCCAGATAAACAAAGCCGTATATCTTCAAAGACAGGGGGAAGCTTCATGGGAATCTCCTTCTCCAGGTACTGAGACAGTAACTTGGATTCCCATTCCAACAATTAAAGGCCTGTGCGGTGACACCGCAATGCTGCTCCAGCCAATCACAGAGCTGGACTGGACGGATCTCAGGCCTCTGTTCCATCAGGCACAGGCTGTTCTTTAGACGAGCTACGTTACCGACCAGCAGAAACCAGCTATACTTATGTTGTTGTTTTTTACCCTGTGAACAACTCCAAGTCAAACTGAGACCTATTCAAGCTGTGTGCTGATCAATCCTGTGACTATGACCTCATACAGCCAGGATGGTGATTCTAGTGAGTGATGACACACAACACATGACAAGAGAAAGGTCTCTCTCTCTCTCTCTCTCTCTCTCTCTCTCTCTCTCTCTCTCTCTCTCTCTCTCTCTCTCTCTCTCTCAGTCTCTCTCTCAGTTTCTCTCTCTCAGTCTCTCTCTCTCTCAGTCTCTCTCTCAGTCTCTCTCTCTCTCTCGTTATTTTCAACCAGAAAAAGTATTGTGAGAAAATATACTTACTCGACATCCGGTCTGCAACAGTTAATGTTTACCACTCATTTGACCTGCATTCCCTGGAGCTAAATTGGCCTATTTATTGTGCCCTCGTAACTGACACAACACATTCTTAATATTGCCCATAAAATGTTCCTGTCCATATGCTGATGCTGGGTACATTGTGTATAGACACACAGACACTCACAGATAGAGGCATACAGACATGGTATAAATATACTAGGATATTTTGAATCTATCTTATAAATCTACATAGTGGCAGGTATGTATCCTGCATTTGACATTAAGGCAGAAAAGCTTAAAACGTAACAAGAATGGCTGTGTGTGACTGTCTGAACAGCCTCCTTTCTGGCCAAGCTCGTTGTTTTCGATTCCCTCCAATCCTGAAATCACCCTGACAAAATCCTCTCAGTCTGCCCCGTCAAAGCATCTCTCCCCTCATCAGTTTCCAATCTGTTGCTTTGGTGACAACTGATGCAGTAAGCGAGAAGAGACTGGTGAATAAATACAGTGTGAGTGGGTAAGAGATGGAATGTGAATTTGTGCTGCTGATGATATTATCCTAATCCTTTTAACCTATTTAGCAACAAACAATAATAAATAGAAAACAGGCAGAACATATACTCTAAAGTATCTCATGGCTTATCCTCAGAAAGTAAAAAAAGTCAAATAATTTTCATATGTAAAAACTGGAGAGTCCACAAGCAGCAGGTGTGGTAGTGTAGTGGTAGTGACTGCTCCTTATCTACGAGTTCTGAAACGTCTCATCAACTTGAAAAGCAACAAAGGAAGACTTACAGCTGAAAACCTGTCACCACAGACACGGACTGATCATGTGACACACGCACACACACACGCACGCACGCACGCACGCACGCACACACACACACACACACACACACACACACACACACACACACACACACACACACACACACACACACACACACACACACACACACACACACACACACACACACACACACACTAAATCATGAACAGTTATAATAGATCTTTGAACAAGAGACAATCAAAAATTAAGACAAAAGCAGACACTCCTGTCCCACGATGCATTGCTTCACGACAGCTTCGTGTTTCAGGAGCTGGTGTTTCCAGAAAGGCACACAGCCATCTTGCACCGGTAGCACTTCTTCATAAAGGGAAAATGGGAAAATGGAGGCGGGACCCTCAGGTCCCCTCATCACAGCATCTTCCTTTCTTTATTAAACGTAATCCTCTCTTCTTTTCTCTCGCCACTCCTCCTCTATAGATAGATATCTGTAGTTTTCTTTCCGACAGAAATGGAAAATAAGTCACTCAGAAAAAAACAGAGTTCTTGTTGAATTCTAACAAACATGAACTAGTAATACTGACTGACACTAGTTAATACTCCATATAGAGATGGCTTTTTCCAAAGAGATTCGTTACCAATCAGAGTCCTCTAAACACACACGCACACATAGGCACGCGCAAACACACAAACACACACATTCTCGTGTGCAGACTTCAGAGTTTTTTTCCCCCATGAATCAAAGTGTGTGAGTGAGGTGTGTTTGTGTGTGGAGGTGAGTTTGTGCATGTTTATGTGTGTGTTTCAGTTCCAGTGCTACACTGTCTTCAATGGCCCATTATTAATGCTTCTCTATGTTCCTCTTTGTCCTCATAGCTGTTCCTCATAGCATCAGCTATGAAACACCTCCAGCTCCCACTTCAAATCTACAGTTGCTGTGTAAATAGCTTTTCTTTAAGCAATATTATTTGTGTTCCCTTTTTGAAAAATAGATTTAAAGGTCTATTGTTTATGTAGTCTTATTTGATCTTGGGTTTTGGCCATTGGAAATAAAGGATGGACAACAGGGGCGTGGTGTGTGCATGTGGGGTGTGGCCAGGGAGAGAGGAGCGGGACTCATGTGTCATCAGCTGGTGAGGAGGAGTCTTCCTCCTCGCCGTCCTCCACGGGGCTTGTGTCAGAGTGTATCTCCACTCCTGACTGAGCTTGCTGAATAACTCCCCTCTTCTCCACCTCCTCCTCCATCCCTACTTCCCCTTCCTCCTCGATGATGTCTCCTTCCCTTTCATCCTTTAACACGTCCTCTCCTTCCTCCTCTTCTTTCTTGTCTTCCTCCTCTCCATGACTGCAGTCCAGCACCATGTGATTGGGGGTGGTTTTCCCCTCCTCCTCCTCCTCCTCCTCCTCCTCCTCCTCCTCCTCCTCCTCCTCCTCCTCCTCCTCCTCCTCCTCCTCCTCCTCCTCCTCCTCCTCCTCCTGTCCTCCCTCTGTGTCGTCATCCAAGGTGAGCTTGAACTGGAACTTGTCGATACAGGCGTTGAGCCTCTTGTCTGGGCCGAGGGGGATTGGGGGTGGGGAGATGGGGCTCTGGGGGATGGTGCTCTGGTACCAGTCCCTGTTGTCCTCCAGAGTGTCCAGGATGTCCTGGGCGTCAGGGTGCACCAGGTCCCCCCACGTCTCCCACAGAGGGTGCACGATGTAGTCGATGAAGCCCACCTACAGCACACAACACCAGGAGAATCAAAGACACTAACGAACATCACACTAATAACAAGAACATTACACGGCTAAGGAATTTGTGTAAGCAACATGAGATGAGATTTATAAACATCAATCATTATTAAGAAAGCGTATATAAGTTTCCCAACCTGACTCTTCTCCACAGACGCAGTGTGTTTGTCACACATGGGGCTAATCTCCATGCCTCTCTCCCTCTCCTTGTCCCCCTGTCTAAAGAACTCCTCCATGATGCGCTCAGTCCACTCTCTGTACACGACCAGGGGCTTGGTGGGGTTACTTAGGTCCGCACAGTGCACCATGTTCCTCAGCACCTGCAGACACACACATAAGGTCAGGTCTCACCAGTGCACGGTAGGCGTTGTGAATTTTCTCCAGCTTATGTTTAGAGGTCAGAGGGGAAAGCTCACCTGGATGCGGTCAGTGTAGTGGTCGAGCAGGAGCACTCCTGAACTGGTCACCTTCTTCGTCTCCACCATGGTCTTCAGATCAGCCAGCAAACTCATGTGCTTGGACATATCCGTCGCCAACACCTTGAGAGGTCAATTAAAGGAGGAGGTCAAACAAAAACATAAAAACCATCAGAAAATAACATTTAAATAACTCTTATAAGCCCCGCCCCTTACTGAGCCAGCGGATCAGCCCATTAGTGGGTGAGTGTGAGGGGCAGGAGCCTCACCATATCGATAACGAGCTTGCGCAGGCTCTGTCTCTGCCTCTTGCTGAGGTTCTGGAAGATGTCACAGTTGTCCTCGTGGAGCAGCTTGAAGCCCACGGCCAGGTGGTGGTTCTCCAAGACTGACTCATCGTTGTACATCAGAGCCAGCTCCGAGTCTGGGGGAGAGGACAGACAGAACACACCGGGTCAGTACAGAACACATACTAGGTCAGAGCACCTGTAGACACACCCCACTAGTAACCTTTTCACATTACAGTGCTGACTCTGGCATTTTCTTTTTACGTTATCAGCTGTGCTACACTGACTAGTGAGCTGAGCTCAACTGAGATGTGGTTCAGGGAACCTTATTCAGTTATAATGCAGTGTACTGTACAGCCTCCTGTCTCCTCCTTTCTCCATTGTAAGGACTCACTGGTGTTGATGAGGAACTGGTTGGACACGCCAGGATGATCCACATCATGGATGGCAGCAGCAAATAACGCAGCCAGGATCTCCAGATCAGTGAACACAGCCTGACAGAGAGAGAGACAGAACACAGTGTAACCGATCACGTTTTAGAACAGCCTACAGGACATGAATGTGCGATGGCAGTTAGAGTGCAGCTGTGTGCTTCAAGTTAGTTGTTCTTAGACGTAGCCTCAGTGTGGGGTGAAATTTGGTTCTTACGTCCAGAGCCGGTGTGGACAGCAGGACGTGGGTGGACTGTGTGACGTCAGCGGCGTGGAGGCTGTTGTGGTAGGCCACGTTGGCATGGTAGTGGTCCTCCAGGGTCATAACGTAGGTCACAAACGTGTCGACAGGGATTCGAAACGTCTTCAACAGATCCCTCTCCTACAGGGAAGGAAAACAGTGTCACACAAACACTCCTATACACGTATTCGAACAGCAAAGTCTACATTAAGTCTATATGACCACTCTTACGGAAAATCTAATGGATAAAACCACTGCTTTTCACTCACCTGGAAGATGGCAAACATGATACAGCTGAGAGGCCTATTATTGGAGAACTCAGCCAGACGAAAGATATTAAGGCCCCACTTATTCAAGTCATCCAGCTCCTGGTCAACAGACATCAGAAACAGAATCACCTTTATTTGCCAAGTAAATTTACACATACCCAGAATTTGACTTGACATATGACTCCATTTAATCCCTCCAGAGACTAATACAGATCAATAAATCAAAGCAATTCATTTTTGTCCACTCTAATGGAGATTGATTTTTTGGGCCGTATCGCTGAGGCCATACATGCCACTGTGTTAAATCCTGTTGTACCTTTGAGAGGACATTCTGGGGTATTCAATGATATCATGTGGGGGGTGTGACTTTGTACTTTCTCATCCTGTTTTTAAAAAATGGCTGCCATCTCAATTTAGCATATTTTATTTAAAAAAGAAAGTACATGTATGTAATTGGGTAATCATCATTTTTGTGAGTTTGATATTCAAATTGTTTCCAGTAAGTAAATACAGTACATGACCAAAAGTATGTGGACACCTGCTCTTGTCGAACGTCTCATTCCAAACTCATGTGCATTAATATGGAGTTGGTCCCCCCTTTGCTGCTATAACAGCCTCCACTATTCTAGGAAGGCTTTCTACTAGCAGTTGGAACATTGCTGTGGGAACTTGCTTCCATTCAGCCACAAGAGCATTATTGAGGTCGGGCACTGATGTTGGGCGATTACGCCTGGCTTGCAGTCGGCGTTCCAATTCATCCCAAAGGTGTTCACTAGGGTTGATGTCAGGGCTTTGTGCAGGCCAGTCAAGTTCTTCCATACCATTCTCAACAAACCATTCCGGTATGGACCTCGCTTTGTGCACGGAGGCATTGTCATGCTGAAACAGGAAAGGGCCTTCCCCAAACTTTTGCCACAAAGTTGGAAGCACAGAATCATCTTGAATGTCATTGTATGCTGTAGTGTTTAGCCTGAACCAAGAAAAACAGCTCCAGACCATCATTATTCCTCCAGCAAACTTTACAGTTGACACTATGCATTGGGGCAGTTAGCGTTCTCCTGACAGCCGTCAAACCCAGGTTTGTCCATCAGACTGCCAGATAATGAAGCGTAAATCTCACCAATGGTGGCGTGCTTTCCACCATTCCAGCCGACTCTTGGCATTGTGCATGGCGATCTTATGCTTTTGTGCATCCGCTCGGCCATGGAAACTCATTTCATGGGTTTCCAGACTAAGAGTTATTGTGCTGACGTTGCTTCCAGAGGAAGTTTGGAACTCAGTAGTGTGTTGCAACCGAGGACAGACGATTTTTACACGCTACGTGCTTCAGTACTCAGCAGTCCCGTTCTTTGAGCTTGTGTGGCCTACCACTTTGTGGCTGAGCTGTTGTTGCTCCTAGACATTTCCACTTCACAATAACAGCACTTTCAGTTGACCGGGGCAGCTCTAGCAGGGCAGAAATTTGACGAACTGACTTGTTGGAAAGGTGGCATCCAATGACGGTGCCACGTTGAAAGTCACTGAGCTCTTCAGTAAGGCAATTCTACTGCCAATGTTTGTCTACGGCGATTACATGGCTGTGTGCTCGATTTTACACACCTGTCAGCAATGGGTGTGGCTGAAATAGCCAAATCCACTAATTTGAAGGAGTGTCTACATACTTTTGTATGTATAGTGTATCTGTGGAAAAGTTTGGTGAGTTTTCAGAGCAGTGTAATATATTTTACTCACATTAAATAAGAGCTAAATAAGAGCTTGTGTATAAATATCCTGTGTTTTTCACCTGCTGTACACATATTTACTGTAATGTAAAATTTTACAAATATAATATTCACCTCATCATAATATCCACTACAGTGCACATACAATAAAATAAATGTTGTAGAATGTTTGTTTCACTCCCAAAAAATAAATAATTCAAAAAGCTTTTTTTGGCTGGTTCTCAGCAGGATATGTCGTTTTAAATCATCTTCGAAGTGACCGAGTGTTCATGTGTGAGTATGTGTAAGGGTCCACAGATCCCAGATCCAGTACAGGTATACAGTACCCTGGCCAGTGCGTCCTCCTGTTCCGTCTTGACTCCGAAGCGGGGCATGGTGGTGTTGATGGACAGGCTGGAGCTGTGTGTCAGCTTCTTCACTCCACTGATATGACACATGGGCTTGTCCCGCTCCCGCTCCCGCAGGGTCGGAGACGGGATCTCTACCTCATTCTGCTTATCTGGAGGAGACATGGAGGTCAGAGGTTAATTACAATACTTTTGAATGCTTGTTATAAGCATGCATTTATAACTTATTATTATAAAGGCTATAGTGTGCTATATCTCTATAGTATGCATCATTACAGGGCTCACTTGTAAAGAGACCTGGGTCTAAATGACTGCCTGCACTGTAAACCCCAAGGCCTTTTTAACTCAAATACTTCTAGTAAGTTGAACTCAAAGTCATTATTACATCAAATGTTTATGTGGTACTGACTCAAAACGAAAACTCAATTTTCTAAAGTTATGACAACAAATTTTTAAAAATCCCAGCATGCTCTACTGCAGGTTGATTTTTGGGAATTGTTTTTAATATCTGTGTTTTTGCATGTACATTGAGTGATTGATTGATTCATCTTATGTAAAACACAGTTAAATAACATACATTTTTCTAAACTAATCCAATAAATTCATTTGATTTTTTGCACCCGTTACAGAAATGGTTGTTCCAATTTAAATGGCTTAGGTAGTCTCCTCATACGGTTCCTTACCCTGGCAGTCATTATGAAAGCAGGTTGTGAGTGAATACACAGTTCTACTGTTGGATAGCCTAACTCTGGATGGATTCCAATAGGAATTACACTTTGCAAGCCAGCATAAAGTGACTTGCAGGTAGGGTTGCAGAAGTCTGGTATATTTCCCAGGTTTTCCAGAAATCTGGGTTAGAAGATTGCTGGAAATCCTTCAACCTAGATTTTTTTGAAAATCTGGAAATTTTGGGAAAGTTCCCTGAGTTTTGCCGCCTTATTTGTAGGCCTGATGTAGCCTGTCAACCATGAGTGTCAGGCCACTGTATTAGAGTAAATCTAGGCCTCAAATTAAGGCCTTATGAGATATATACAGTCATGTGTGACGATTCCACAATTCACTCAAAAAGGCAAGGTACACTGGGAAATTATATTGGAGGCGTGGTTTAGAGGGGGCATTACTCTGATACAACTCAAATCAGGACCCCTACAAGCACACAGTAACTTGATCAGTTTGATTAATAACTACAAAATCACTTTAAGTAACTGTACTCAGATATATTAAGTTTAACGCGTTTCCTCAAACGTTTTGAGTAATGACAGCATATTGGGGTCAATAGTGTGGATAAATGTTATATAACAATAAATGCATTATACTGGTCAGTATTAACTAAAATATAACCCTCTTTCTAAATGGCAGCCGTATAGTGCACTACTTTTGACCAGAGCCACATACATAGGGCTCTGGTTAGTTTTCTAGAGGATAGAGGACTGAGGTGTATAAGAGATAGAAGACAGACAGAGACCCAGTCAGGAGTGCAGGTGAAAGGGGAGGTGTGTGACTCACCCAGGAAGGTAGTGGAGATGTATTCAGACACCTGGTTCCCTGAACGACTCATCTCTGACAGGTGAGATAGCTCCCGGTTCAACATCCTCTTAAACTGGGGGAGTAAACAGAGAGAGAGATGGAGAGAGGGATAGAGAGAGGAAGAAAGAGATGGAGAGAGGCAGAGCATGATATTATTACCAAGAACAGGAGAAGACAGAAGTTAGAGGTATTGCTTGAATAGTGTCCCTGAAATAATGTTAAAACTGGATTTCATACCATGCCAAAAATAGCACATCATACTCCATAAGAAAGGAAATCTGTACAAACCCCTTTTTAGCAAAATACATCGAACACATTGTTTTGAAAAACAAAACAATGGGCAGCAGGTAGCCTGGTGGTTAGAGCAAAGATATTTATAACTAACCCAAGATAGTTCATCTGTGTCATTTTCAATGGGAGCAGATGAAGCATAGCGGGCAGAACAAGCACGAGCTAACAACATCCCATTGGCCCGTTCTAGCATGTCCTTGTGCAATAACTCAATTCGCCCTTGCACTCCTTGTGAATGTCATTTTTTTAGAAACTTTGTCAAAGGATCATGTCTACAAACTTAGAGCACAGATTGTAGTTTTGGGAACAGAAAACTGTAGTGAGATCAGGCTTTGATGAGACTGGGCTTCGAGAAGAAAATCTGCATAATATCGGCCCAGTTCCAACTCGTGCCATACTCTCCCATTCTGACGGCCGCCGAGCTTCCTCTCCTCACCATATATTGGTGGGGAGTGGAAATTCCAACCAGAGGCTTCAGATTTATACATCTGGTGAAACATCTGACTCTATCTGTGGTTAGAGCATTGGGACAGTAACCGGAAGGTATCTAGTTTGTATCCCCGAGCCGACAAGATTAAAAATCGATCGTTGTACCCTTGAGCAAGGCACTTAACCCTAATTGCTCCCTGGGTGTCTCAGGCGGAGTTGGGAAATACAAAACAAACATTTCCAATTCACACATGCGCATTCAAGTTTTTATTTCAATCAATTTGGCACATTGTTTCAGGTATAAGTCGTTTCTTTTCAAAACTCTAAGTACAAACCTCTAACCTGATAACACTTGTAATGCCACCTATCTTATGTTCAGAACTTTTCATTGTGCATTCATTGGAGTTGAACACATCTTTCACCCTTGAGTCACTCATGCAAAATCTGTTCTCCGTGAAATAGCATGAGAACATTTAGTTTAGTCATCAATACATCAGGCTCACCATAAAGTCATTTAAACTACCATTTTTAACTAACTAACTAAGATACTTTATTTTTGAAGCGCTTTTTGAAGTGCTGAATAAAAATAATAGTAATTGTATTGTTAACAAATCATATCAAAAGTACAGTGGATATTGCATTTTGAAAAGCAGATACTTGGGTTGAATACACTTCCAAATTGAAGGAGTGATTTGGTGCAGTGAACAAGTGACTGTGAATTTGTTTGTTGTACTACTCAGTCAATTGAAGATGTACTTAGAGTTTAGATTTTTGTGCTTAGACTGTTGAAAATGTACCACATACTTGTGAACATTGCACCAACGTGATTGACAAAAACTGTAATACGCACTTGAGTATGTGTGAAACAGAACAAATTATTATTATTAATATGAACCACCATACCTCATTCAGGATACAGGTCATACAACTAAACAAAAACGAATACTGTACATCGGCTCTAACCTCAATCAAAAATGTCAACAATGTAGCAAAATATGAATTGTGTTTGATACTGATGTATCACACATCTACAGTAAAATAGTGAAATACAATTCCTAAAGAACACATGGGTTTACTATACAACATTCATGACCTTGTCAACAGACAACCACTGCAGGAGCCTGGCAAAGCAACAGCATGTTGGAGCAATGG
>NC_074698.1:12028431-12057304 GCF_029448725.1 Salvelinus fontinalis
ACACCCCTTAAAATGAGTGAATTCGGGCTATTTCAGCCACATCCGTTGCTGACAGGCATATTTTTATTTATTTTTATTTTACCGTTATTTTACCAGGTAAGTTGACTGAGAACACGTTCTCATTTGCAGCAACAACCTGGGGAATAGTTACAGGGGAGAGGAGGGGGATGAATGAGCCAATTGTAAACTGGGGATTATTAGGTGACCATGATGGTTTGAGGGCCAGATTGGGAATTTAGCCAGGACACCGGGGTTAACACCCCTACTCTTACGATAAGTGCCATGGGATCTTTAATGACCTCAGAGAGTCAGGACACCCGTTTAACGTCCCATCCGAAAGACGGCACCCTATACAGGACAGTGTCCCCAATCACTGCCCTGGGGCATTGGGATATTTTTTAGACCAGAGGAAAGAGTGCCTCCTACTGGCCCTCCAACACCACTTCCAGCAGCATCTGGTCTCCCATCCAGGGACTGACCAGGACCAACCCTGCTTAGCTTCAGAAGCAAGCCAGCAGTGGTATGCAGGGTGGAATGCTGCTGGCATATAAAATCGAACACACAGCCATGCAATCGCCATAGACAAACATTGACAGTAGAATGGCCTTGCTGAAGAGCTCAGTGACTTTCAACATGACACCAGAGCTACCCTGGTAAACTTTAAGTGCTGTTATTGTGAAGTGGAAATGTCTAGGAGCAACAACGGCTCAGCTGCAAAATGGTAGGCAACACAAGCTCCCAGAACGGGACTGCCAAGTGCTGAAGCGCGTAACGCTTAAATATCATTGGACTCTGGAGCAGTGGAAACATGTTCTCTGGAGTGATGGATCACGCTTCATCATCTAGTAGTCCGACGGATGAATCTGGTTTTGGCAGATGCCAGGAGAACGTTACCTGCCCAAATGCAAGGTGCCAACTGTAAAGTTTGGTGGAGGAGGAATAATGTCTGGGGCTGTTTTTCATGGTTGGGGCTAGGCCCCTTAGTTCCAGTGAAGGGAAATCTTAACGCTACAGCATACAATGACATTCTAGACAATTCTGTGTTTCCAACTTTGTGCAAATTATTTGGGGAAGGCCCTTTCCTGTTTCAGCATGACAATGCCCCCGTGCACAAAGCGAGGTCCATACAGAAATGGTTTGTCGAGATCGGCGTGGAACAACTTGACTGGCCTGCACAGAGCCATGACTTCAACCCAATCGAACACCTTTGGGATTAATTGGAACGCCGACTACGAGCCAGGCCTGCCCGACTTCACTAATCCTCTTGTGGCTGAATGGAAGCAAGTCCTCAGAGCAATGGAGGCTGTTATAGCAGCAAAGGGGGGACCAACTCCATATTAATGCCCATTATTTTGGAATGAGATGTTCGATGTGTCCACATACTTTTGGTCATTAAGTGTATATTCTCTATCCATTGAATAAGTCCACTGCGCCACCAGGATGGTCTATTTCAGTCTATTCAAATTGACCCCATTTCAAAGGAAACAAGCACTCATTAGGATCAGGTGTGGCCAATTACTGGGTGCGGCCAACACACCTGAACACACTTAACAAGAGCGAGGATAGAGAAAGTTTTGTTGATGCTTTGAACGGAATGTATGTATTTTTAAATAACATTCGCAGAACATTCTTTGACCGTTACTAATGTTTTCTTGTGTTTTTTATGGAAAGTGTTCTTAATGTTCTAAGAACATTATTTTAAATTGAACCACGAGGAAACCTGTAGAAAACGTTATGCTGAAGTACAGAAATTCCCACGTTGTTTCTTAACGTACTCTGAACTATTTGAGAATATTCCCCATGTTAAACCAGTTGGAGAACATTCCTACAACATTACCAACATTATTATTAAATCTAACCATGTTTGCACTTTTAGGACATTTTTGGTGCTGAGAATGTTCCAAAGCCAATCAACTGTTCTGCAACATTCCCACAAAGTTGTAGGTAGGTTGTATGCAAAACAGCCATAAGACAACCACGCTCTCACCAAGCTCTAAGAAACATACGGTTCTGAGAACGTTCTGTGCTAGCTGGGTAAGATGTTGTATGTATCTCAGTAAAGCACAGACAAGACAATGGTTCACGAGGGCACAGTCACTGCCACGGACAAGAGAGCTCGGTCAAAATAACAGGGTCAGTAGCTGGTTTGATAGAGACATCTGCTATCAACTACACGCTGCAACATTAATAATATCTCTGTAAGTCCTATCATGTCTCGGCCTCTCAAAGAAAAATACAAAACTATTCTGACATTGACTAAGATCACCGGACAACACTGAGATAAACACACACAGCATTGAGCTGAGATATTCTTCACTGACACTGACACTGACACTGAACCTGTGTGTGTGTGTGTGTGTGTGTGTGTGTGTGTGTGTGTGTGTGTGTGTGTGTGTGTGTGTGTGTGTGTGTGTGTGTGTGTGTGTGTGTGTGTGTGTGTGTGTGTGTGTGTGTGTGTGTGTGTGTGTGTGTGTGTGTGTGTGTGTGTGTGTGTGTGTCGAGGATGGAGATGGACATCTTGTGATAAAGCAGGCTACCTGCTGTAACAATAGGACAATAAAGATTTTCTTAATAGGAATTTCTGTACGATTTCAAGGGAATATTGTCTGTGGTTTGAATGGAGGAAATGAGTCTCTAAGGTGAACAGTTTTGAGTTTATATCTTCAGGTTGAAGTGTACTGCAGCTGAGGTTTAGTGCGCTCAGCACCACAGGCAGCATGACGACACATTACAGGGGGAGTTTAGGGTTAATAAACTCTGAAAACTCAATGCCTTTTCCCCTTCAGTGCCCACATGCATAAATAATGCATAGAATATGAAAACAGAGTTGCTGAGGGAAAATATAAACACACAGTCACTCAACATACATCCTGTTATGCCTGTCATCTTTAGGTCATCTCCTCCCTGTCCCAACTGGTCCCTGCAATCCACACAACTAAAACGCGCACAATTGACATGGTTCTCTTTTCAACATGAAACTTCAACGGCTTAACAAAATCACACCTACTAAGTAGAAAGGACAGATAACAGCCTAAATAATGCACTGAACAGCAAGGGTGGAAAAATAGTTAATCAAAACAGCTATCCAAGATGGCTGTCTGTCTGTCTGGCCTGGTTCCCTTCCCCTCCCAGCCCTTCTAGCCCTACCTGGTCCCACCATCCGATGAGCCAGGGTCTCGAGCAGGTCTCACAGAACAGGTCTACTAGAGGTGTCCTGCGCTCCGTTGCCATCCCAGACCCTTCCAGAACCCCTCCGGCAGCCGCACCTAGGTCCAGCTCCAGGTCTGGCCCTTCTCCCCTCCCCTGCAGCTGGCTGTAGCTGGTGGAAGAGCGGGGCAGCCGGTAGCCGCCTGGCACGGGCGAGGGGCAAGGGGACGGCGAGGCGGGGTCAATGGCCTCTACCACGCCCATGCTTAGGGTGACGGGGTGCGAGGGGCGCTTGCCCAGACAGGAGGACCGGTAGTGGAGCGGGCTGGGGGTGGGGGCGCTGCAGGTGTCCCAGCAGCATGAGGAGGGATTTGTCGTCAGCGTGTGGGCAGCGTGTAGGCCGCAGCCGGCCAGGCCGGGACACTCCAGAGCGACAGCTTCCCCCCGCCGAGGGTGGGGGGGCGAGGGGTGGAGGGGGAGAGGGACAGGGTCCACTGGTGCTCACAGTCCGTCCCTACATGCAGTTCTCCTGGAAGCAGGCCACCCACCCAGTGCGTCCAGATATGGGCCCCAGTGTGAGGATGGTCCACAGATGAGGATGCCCCGCAAACGGCAGGCCGGGAGCCCCCTGGATCCCCAAGCTCCAGAGACTACATCTCATCCCAGCTGGTGAGCAGAACTGACCCAAATCAAACAGCAGAGTGGGGAGAGGGGGAGGATAGGATGGGAGAAGATGGAGAGTGAGAGGGGGACCGTCTGAAGGGCAAAGAGAGGGAATGGAGGAGGAGAGGGAAGAGAGAAAAGCCAAGATGTTGTAATGAAAGATAGAAGGTCAGACAGACAGACAGACAGACAGATGGAGATAAAAGAGGACAGAGGAGCTTAGAAGGATGGCGGGATGGAAAGACGGTGATGACAGGGTGGGAAAGATGACCGTATTATTGAGCGATGGGACAGAGGAAGAGGACAGAGAGTGACAGAGAGAGAGAGCAGGAGACAAATGGCAATGGAGAGAGAAAGAGAAGGAAGGAGAGACAGAGAGAGAGAAATATAGGGAGCCAGGCCTGTGATGTAGCTAGCAGACGGGTGATCAGGCTACAGAATCACAGCGGAGCTCTCGGTGTGGGGAAAAACAGGCTCTCTCCTCGTCTCCCTGCGTTGCGTCTACTCTGCAAAGTGCCCCTCCCCCACAGTGCACCGGATCCAGGGGCCGGGCCCAGTCGTCCTCCTGCTGCATCAGCCCCGTATGTGCCTCAGCGATGATCCCAACACACACACAGTCCACAGTCCTCCTCCCAGTAGCTTCCCCCGCAGTATCCCAGTCACTCCATCGTGTCTACCTGGGCTGGTTAAATTATGTCTGAGGTTGAAACTAATCCAAGAGCTTCAGGCTTCCCTTATTTTTCCTTCCTCTTTCCTTCCTCCGCCGTAGCAAAGCCCTGCTGCCTCCTGTAGCACCGTCTCCCTGGATGCTGTAGACAGCCCTTGAAAGCTAATCAGCCAGACAGCATGCACTTGTGTGTGTGTGTGTGTGCATGCAGCCTGAATGCGCATGTGCTGCAGACAGCATGTACACCTGTCGGAAATGTGTGTGTGAGAGAGAGCGAGTACGAGGGAGGGTGTTCATATGTGTGTGTGAGAGAGAGAGTGAGTACGAGGGAGGGTGTTCATATGTGTGTGTGCATGTTGGTGTGGTTTTGTGTGTATGTGTCTTTATGGCGCCCGTCTGCCCTTAAAGACCACAGCATTCTCTCTGCTTCTCTGTCAGCCAGGAGCACACACACACTCCCCCCTCTCTCACTCCATCTTTCTCTCTCTTGCCCTCTGTCTGTCTCTCAAACACAGGCATCCTTACACACATACAAATCCAAACTGCTGGCTTTTGCGTTCTGAAACAGTTGCCACATGCTACATTCCCCTCAGAGTGACAAGAAAAACAAGAATACCACACTGTCTCTTTTAGACACAACACTGTTGAAGGAACCTTGCCTCTTTTTCATTGGTCGCTTCCCGGACCACAAGCCTTGTGGTCAGAGTGGTGAGCCAATGAGTAAAAGGGAAGGGCAGACCCTGTTGTTCGATAGCAACCAAGGTTACAGCAGAGACATCAGCATCAGGACCCCTCCTCCCTCTTCTCCTGTGCCTTCCCACCCACAGACTCTCTCTCTCTCTCTCTCTCTCTCTCTCTCTCTCTCTCTCTCTCTCTCTCTCTCTCTCTCTCTCTCTCTCTCTCTCTCTCTCTCTCTTTCTCTTTTTCTCTCTCTCTCTCTCTCTCTCTCTCTCTCTCTCTCTCTCTCTCTCTCTCTCTCCCTCTCTCTCTCTCTCTCTCTCTCTCTCTTTCTCTCTCCCTCTCTCTCTCTCTCTCTCTCTCTCTCTTACATTTTAAGTGGAACATCTCGCTGCAGCTCATGCATTCACGTGCAGGAATACACATCCGCTACAAACACAGACTCTAAACAGCAGTATACAGTATACACACATCACACATACCTTTATACATATAGAGCATCTGACAAATCTTTTGGACATTCTGTGTACATGCACACATACATTCCCTTCGGCCTCAAAAGGACAATACACAAATCTCAAACATCACTGGGACTAACAGCTCCTGCGAGCCACAAGACTGTGATAGCCCACTGAGCTAAAAGCTAGACATTATCCTGGGGAGCTAACCCAAGTCGTCACATGTCAGACAAGGTTACTCATCACGAGAGTGTGGCTGACCGAACCACCTCTGTTACATTAGCTTGTCCAGTCCACAGTCCATATTCACACAGTTCAGTTCCGCCAAATGCAAACAAGCCTCTCAGACATGAATGAAACATACAGTATGGGAGACTGATAATAGTATTGATATTTAGTTATGCACAGTTGGACTAGGAAACACAAATATGTTGAGGTTGTGGTAGAGGTTATAGGAGAGGGGCATGGACAGATGAAGAGGCCAGGTGTAGTATAGGGTTGTGGTGTGTGTAGGGTAGTGGCAGTTATAGTCTAGGGTAGTGGTAGTTGGAGTAGTGGTAGTTGGGGTAGTGGTAGTGGTGGTGTAGGGTAGTGTTAGTGGTGGTGGTAGTGTATGGTAGTGGTAGTGGTAGTGTAGGGTAGTGGTAGTGTAGTGTAGGGTAGTGGTAGTGTAGGGTAGTGGTAGTGGTGGTGTAGGGTAGTGTTAGTGGTGGTGTAGGGTAGTGTTAGTGGTGGTGGTAGTGTATGGTAGTGGTAGTGGTAGTGTAGGGTAGTGGTGGTGGTGGTGTATGGTAGTGGTAATTGTGGTGTAAACTAGTGGTAGTGGTGGTGTAGGGTAGTGGTAGTGGTAGTTGTGGTGTAGGGTAGTTGTGGTGGTAGTGGTGGTGGTAGTTGTGGTGTAGGGTAGTGGTAGTGGTGGTGGTGGTGGTGGTAGTGGTGGTGTAGGGTAGTGGTAGTGGTGGTGTAGGGTAGTTGTGGTGTAGGGTGGTGGTAGTGGGGTTTGTAGTTGTGGTGTAGGGTAGTTGTGGTGTAGGGTGGTGGTAGTGGTGGTGGTGGCGGTAGTTGTGGTGTAGGGTAGTGGTAGTGGTGGTGGTAGTTCTGGTGTAGGGTGGTGGTAGTTGTGGTGTAGGGTGGTGGTAGTGGTTGTGGTGTAGTGGTGGTGGTAGTGGTGGTGGTATTTGTGGTGTAGTGGTGGTGGTAGTGGTGGTGGTAGTTGTGGTGTAGGGTGCAGGGTGGTGGTAGTGGGGGCGGTAGTTGTGGTGGTAGTGGTGGTGTAGGGTAGTGGTAGTGGTGGTGTAGGGTAGTGGCAGTGGTAGTCTAGGGTAGTGATAGTGGTGGTGGTAGTGGTAGTGGTGGTGTAGGGTAGTGGTAGTTGTGGCGGTAGTTGTGGTGTAGTGGTGGTGGTAGTGGTGGCGGTAGTTGTGGTGTAGGGTAGTTGTAGTGGTAGTGGTGGTGGTAGTTGTGGTGTAGTGGTGGTGGTAGTTGTGATGTAGTGGTGGTGGCGGTAGTTGTGGTGTAGGGTAGTTGTAGTGGTAGTGGTAGTTGTAGTGGTGGTGTAGGGTAGTTGTAGTGGTGGTGGTAGTGGTGGTGTACGGTAGTTGTAGTGGTAGTGGTGGTGTAGGGTAGTGGTAGTGGTAGTGGTGGTGTAGGGTAGTTGTAGTGGTGGTGGTAGTGTATGGTAGTGGTGGTGTAGGGTAGTGATAGTGGTGGTGTAGGATAGTGGTAGTGGTGGTGTAGGGTGGTGGTAGTGGTGGTGCTGGCTAGTGGTAGTTGTAGTGGTAGTGGTGGTGTAGGATAGTGGTAGTGGTGGTGTAGGGTAGTGGTAGTGGTGGTGTAGGGTGGTGGTAGTGGTGGTGTAGGATAGTGGTAGTGGTGGTGTAGGGTAGAGGTAGTGGTGGTGGTGGTGTAGGGTGGTGGTAGTGGTGGTGTAGGGTAGTGGTAGTGGGGGTGGTAGTGGTAGTGGTGGTGGTAGTGGTAGTGGTAGTGGTGGTGGAGTGTAGGGTAGTGGTAGTGGTGGTGTAGGGTAGTGTTAGTGGTGGTGGTAGTGTATGGTAGTGGTAGTGTAGGGTAGGGTAGTGGTAATGTAGGGTAGTGATAGTGTAGGGTAGTGGTAGTGGTGGTGTAGGGTAGTGTTAGTGGTGGTGGTAGTGTATGGTAGTGGTAGTGGTAGTGTAGTGTAGGGTAGTGGTAGTGTAGGGTAGTGGTAGTGGTGGTGTAGGGTAGTGTTAGTGGTGGTGGTAGTGTATGGTAGTGGTAGTGTAGGGTAGGGTAGTGGTAGTGTAGGGTAGTGGTGGTGGTGGTGTATGGTAGTGGTAATTGTGGTGTAAACTAGTGGTAGTGGTGGTGTAGGGTAGTGGTAGTGGTAGTTGTGGTGTAGGGTAGTGGTAGTTGTGGTGGTAGTGGTGGTGGTAGTTGTGGTGTAGGGTAGTGGTAGTGGTGGTGTAGGGTAGTTGTGGTGTAGGGTGGTGGTGGTGGTGGTGGTGGTGGTGGTAGTGGTGGTGTAGGGTAGTGGTAGTGGTGGTGTAGGGTAGTTGTGGTGTAGGATGGTGGTAGTGGTGGTGGTGGTGGTGGTGGTAGTGGTGGTGTAGGGTAGTGGTAGTGGCGGTGTAGGGTAATTGTGGTGTAGGGTGGTGGTAGTGGTGGTGGTGGCAGTAGTTGGGGTGTAGGGTAGTGGTAGTGGTGGTGGTAGTTCTGGTGTAGGGTGGTGGTAGTTGTGGTGTAGGGTGGTGGTAGTGGTTGTGATGTAGGGTAGTGGTAGTGGTGGTGGTAGTTGTGGTGTAGTGGTGGTGGTAGTGGTGGTGGTAGTTGTGGTGTAGGGTGGTGGTAGTGGGGGCGGTAGTTGTGGTGGTAGTGGTGGTGTAGGGTAGTGGTAGTGGTGGTGTAGGGTAGTTGTAGTGGTGGTGTAGGGTAGTTGTAGTGGTAGTGGTGGTGTAGGGTAGTTGTAGTGGTAGTGGTGGTGTAGGGTAGTGGTGGTGGTAGTGGTAGTGTATGGTAGTGGTGGTGTAGGGTAGTGATAGTGGTGGTGTAGGATAGTGGTAGTGGTGGTGTAGGGTGGTGGTAGTGGTGGTGCTGGCTAGTGGTAGTTGTAGTGGTAGTGGTTGTGTAGGATAATGGTAGTGGTGGTGTAGGGTAGTGGTAGTGGTGGTGTAGGGTGGTGGTAGTGGTGGTGTAGGATAGTGGTAGTGGTGGTGTAGGGTAGTGGTAGTGGTGGTGCGGGCTAGTGGTAGTAGTAGTGGTAGTGGTAGTGTAAGGTTGTGGTAGTGGTGGTGCTGGCTAGTGGTAGTGGTAGTGGTGGTAGTAGTGGTAGTGGTAGTGGTGGTGGTAAAGGTAGTGGTAGTGTCAGGTTGTGGTAGTGGTGGTGGTAGTGGTGGTGCGTGCTAGTGGTGGTGGTAGTGGTAGTGGTTGTACGGGCTAATGGTAGTGGTAGTGGTGGTGCGGGCTAGTGGTAGTGGTAGTGGTGGTGCGTGCTAGTGGTAGTGGTGGTGGTGGTAGTGGTAGTGGTTGTACGGGCTAATGGTAGTGATGCTGTAGGGTAATGTTAGTGGTTGTGTAGGGTAGTGGTAGTAGTAGTGGTGGTGGTAGTGGTTGTGTAGGGTAGTGGTAGTAGTTGTGTAGGGTACTGGTAGTGGTAGTGGTGGTACGGGCTAGTGGTAGCGATGGTGTAGGGTGGTGGTAGTGGTAGTATTAGTGGTAGTGATAGTGGTAGTGGTGGTACGGGCTAGTGGTAGTGGTAGTAGTAGTGGTGGTGGTAGTGATGGTGTAGGGTAATGGTAGTAGTAGTGGTGGTGGTGGTACGGGCTAGTGGTAGTGGTAGTAGTAGTGGTGGTGGTAGTGATGGTATAGGGTAATGGTAGTGGTAGTGGTGGTACGGGCTAGTGGTAGTGGTAGTAGTAGTGGTGGTGGTAGTGATGGTATAGGGTAATGGTAGTGGTAGTGGTGGTACGGGCTAGTGGTAGTGGTAGTAGTAGTGGTGGTGGTAGTGATGGTGTAGGGTAATGGTAGTGGTAGTGGTGGTACGGGCTAGTGGTAGTGGTAGTAGTAGTGGTGGTGGTAGTGATGGTATAGGGTAATGGTAGTGGTAGCGGTGGTACGGGCTAGTGGTAGTGGTAGTAGTAGTGGTGGTGGTAGTGATGGTATAGGGTAATGGTAGTGGTAGTGGTGGTACGGGCTAGTGGTAGTGGTAGTAGTAGTGGTGGTGGTAGTGATGGTGTAGGGTAATGGTAGTGGTAGTGGTGGTACGGGCTAGTGGTAGTGGTAGTAGTAGTGGTGGTGGTAGTGATGGTATAGGGTAATGGTAGTGGTAGTGGTGGTACGGGCTAGTGGTAGTGGTAGTAGTAGTGGTGGTGGTAGTGATGGTGTAGGGTAATGGTAGTGGTAGTGGTGGTACGGGCTAGTGGTAGTGGTAGTAGTAGTGGTGGTGGTAGTGATGGTGTAGGGTAATGGTAGTGGTAGTGGTGGTAGGGGCTAGTGGTAGTGGTAGTAGTAGTGGTGGTGGTAGTGATGGTGTAGGATAATGGTAGTGGTAGTGGTGGTACGGGCTAGTGGTAGTCGTAGTAGTAGTGGTGGTGGTAGTGATGGTGTAGGGTAATGGTAGCGGTAGTGGTGGTACGGGCTAGTGGTAGTGGTAGTAGTAGTGGTGGTGGTAGTGATGGTATAGGGTAATGGTAGTGGTAGTGGTGGTACGGGTAGTGGTAGTGGTAGTAGTAGTGGTGGTGGTAGTGATGGTGTAGGGTAATGGTAGTGGTAGTGGTGGTAGGGGCTAGTGGTAGTGGTAGTAGTAGTGGTGGTGGTAGTGATGGTATAGGGTAATGGTAGTGGTAGTGGTGGTAGGGGCTAGTGGTAGTGGTAGTAGTAGTGGTGGTGGTAGTGATGGTGTAGGGTAATGGTAGTGGTAGTGGTGGTACGGGCTAGTGGTAGTGGTAGTAGTAGTGGTGGTGGTAGTGATGGTGTAGGGTAATGGTAGTGGTAGTGGTGGTAGGGGCTAGTGGTAGTGGTAGTAGTAGTGGTGGTGGTAGTGATGGTGTAGGGTAATGGTAGTGGTAGTGGTGGTACGGGCTAGTGGTAGTGGTGGTACGGGCTAGTAGTGGTGGTGGTAGTGATGGTGTAGGGTAATGGTAGTGGTAGTGGTGGTACGGGCTAGTGGTAGTGGTAGTGGTGGTGGTAGTGATGGTGTAGGGTAATGGTAGTGGTAGTGGTGGTACGGGCTAGTGGTAGCGATGGTGTAGGGTGGTGGTAGTGGTAGTATTAGTGGTAGTGATAGTGGTAGTGGTGGTACGGGCTAGTGGTAGTGGTAGTAGTAGTGGTGGTGGTAGTGATGGTATAGGGTAATGGTAGTGGTAGTGGTGGTACGGGCTAGTGGTAGTGGTAGTAGTAGTGGTGGTGGTAGTGATGGTATAGGGTAATGGTAGTGGTAGTGGTGGTACGGGCTAGTGGTAGTGGTAGTAGTAGTGGTGGTGGTAGTGATGGTATAGGGTAGTGGTGGTGGTAGTGATGGTATAGGGTAATGGTAGTGGTAGTGGTGGTACGGGCTAGTGGTAGTGGTAGTAGTAGTGGTGGTGGTAGTGATGGTGTAGGGTAATGGTAGTGGTAGTGGTGGTACGGGCTAGTGGTAGTGGTAGTGGTGGTGGTAGTGATGGTGTAGGGTAATGGTAGTGGTAGTGGTGGTACGGGCTAGTGGTAGCGATGGTGTAGGGTGGTGGTAGTGGTAGTATTAGTGGTAGTGATAGTGGTAGTGGTGGTACGGGCTAGTGGTAGTGGTAGTAGTAGTGGTGGTGGTAGTGATGGTATAGGGTAATGGTAGTGGTAGTGGTGGTACGGGCTAGTGGTAGTGGTAGTAGTAGTGGTGGTGGTAGTGATGGTATAGGGTAATGGTAGTGGTAGTGGTGGTACGGGCTAGTGGTAGTGGTAGTAGTAGTGGTGGTGGTAGTGATGGTATAGGGTAGTGGTGGTGGTAGTGATGGTATAGGGTAATGGTAGTGGTAGTGGTGGTACGGGCTAGTGGTAGTGGTAGTAGTAGTGGTGGTGGTAGTGATGGTGTAGGGTAATGGTAGTGGTAGAAGTGGTAGTACCTTGTTGGAGGCCATGTCACCGACGCTGCGGTGGGTCTGGATGGTCTCCAGCTGGTCCAGACACCAGTCTAACTCAGCCAGAGTCTCCCTTGCCATCTGCTGGTACGTCTCATCTACACACATACACAGGAGAGAAGACGGGGGCATTAATGTGCTGTATGTATTATTATAACCGGTATGATCTCAGCATTGATATAACATAGTGTATCATAATATAATGGTCTGTGTCACATTCTCTGCATCTGTTCTCTTGAACTGTATCAGCCAAATTGCTACATTTGTCATTTCTTAGAATTGTTCAGTTGAGACTCCAGATTGACACTTATTATTCAAATCATCTGCCGAATTAAATGCAGCCTATCGGTATCCATTATTGAGAAAGCCACAGGCCATGGTGCTGCAAATTCTCCTATTAATATCGGTGCATTTTTATGAGTTTTTGGAAGCTTGAGTGCACACTACCAAAACACTGTGAGTTGTGTGGGAGAGTGTTCCCAATCAGTAGCGACTAAAGTTCATTTTAGCAGGAAACCTACCAGAGAGTGTTGCCTGGGGAACAGTGGGTTGGCTTGTCACTGGTGACCTCCTGTGGACACATATATCATTACATCATCAGAGGAAATGATAAAGCGCGCTCTCTAGTGGACTCTATGAACATTACGGTTGTATAGGGCATGAATTGTGTAGTGTAACAACATAACCAAGGAAATAGATAAGCAAACATATTTAACCTCATCGGTATTATGGACAATAACATTTGTGAGGAATCATAAACTATTTGCATAGATCTGCATCGCAGTCTTTTGAAATATTGTTGAAGCCAATAATATTAAAAACAATGCCTCGTTTAAGCGAGGCTCTCTCAGCTCTCAGCTGTCTCTTTCTCTACATAGAGGTTCAACTTGCAGTCTAGTGTGGGAGGATTCTGTTTGGAGCTGAGAGCATCATGCTCACTAATTATGGCTCTAGATAATTCCACGGTGCATTGTTACTGCTCATATTGACGTACTGCTAAAAAGCCTGCCAACTCATGCTCTGCCTGTTTCTTGCATTACAAAGGAGGATATATTTAGCATTATTGACCACTTCTATCCTTGTGAATACCCAGTCAGTCAGGTAGTCAGTCAGTCAGTCTATCTGTCAGTCTGCCGGTCAGTCAGTCAGGTAGTCAGCCAGTCAGGCAGGGACTTCCACTGGGGACATGATGATCTCAGCAGAACATGATAAAGACACAATGTGTTGAGAGTATTGCCACATTATAGCCTACTGATATGACACGGTTCTGACAAAATAGAAGGAAGAAATGTCATATTTTCTAAAACTACATATGACGAGTTTAACTCAAAAACACTACATATCCATTTTCAGAAATGTTGGTAAATGAACTGTTATTGTTTAACGAAATAATGAACAGATTGTTTTTTTTCACTATCTAATCATGGCATTTGGTTGTTCAATGACAGACATGTATTTGTTTAAATCTATCACTTGATCGTTTCATTTCAGAGAAACAAATAATAATGTTGTTTTTTTTTGCGAAATTCTATATATCCGCCTCATTCTCAGAGAAATAAGGAGTACTGTCAGGTTTTACACAGTCAAATGTAACAAATAACTACATTTTTTATAAAGAAATGTGCTAATTATACATTTCTGACATCAATATAATAAAAAATAACTATTATAATAATTCAATACAGTAATAGGATATCTGTATATAAAACATTTACATTTGACATTTAAGTCATTTGGCAGATGCTCTTATCCAGAGACGACTTATAGTAAGGCATTCATCTTAAGATACAGTAGCTAGGTGAGACAACCACATATCACAGTCAAATATACCGGTCACGAACATTCCATTCCAGCTAAACAATGGATATATAGCGTTTTGCTATATATGGTTGATATAGAGTTTTGGAAATAAACTCTTGATATTCCAGAGAGAATAAGGACTGCACAGTTACAATATAAACACAGTGGGAAGATATCATTCATGCTTCGGTAGAGAAGAGAGATGTGACCACATTAAGGGGGGTTGAAAGGGTAACGTTGCACAGTTACAATATAGACACAGTGGGAGGATATCATTCATGCTTCGGTAGAGAAGAGAGATGTGACCACATTAAGAGGGGTTGAAAGGGTAACGTTTAACAGTTACAATATAGACACAGTGGGAGGATATCATTCATGCTTCGGTAGAGAAGAGAGATGTGACCACATTAAGGGGGGTTGAAAGGGTAACGTTGCACAGTTACAATATAGACACAGTGGGAGGATATCATTCATGCTTCGGTAGAGAAGAGAGATGTGACCACATTAAGAGGGGTTGAAAGGGTAACGTTTAACAGTTACAATATAGACACAGTGGGAGGATATCATTCATGCTTCGGTAGAGAAGAGAGATGTGACCACATTAAGAGGGGTTGAAAGGGTAACGTGGCTGACGGAATGCTACTGACTTGTTAGTGGGTGTCGTGACATTGGCGAGGATGGTGAAGTTGCTTCTTACAGTTCGTAGACTGGCCAACACCTGGGGGATGGACGGACGGTAGGTGGTGGGGGCGGCGGGGAGAGGGGCAGAGAGCGGAGCGAGACAAATTCACTACATACTCAGTTTAGCCCCTTTCAAGTTCTTTACTGCATGTTCTATCTTTAGGCAGGAAGGAGGAAGTGTACACCACTTCATCAACAAACTGCAGAGCTGGTGCTTACCTGAGCAAAAGGGGTGACTATGAGATCTTCTGCATGCCTGTAGAAAGAGAGATAGAAAATGAACAAAGGAAGGAGATGACAGTCAGCAGGATAGATGGAGAGTTATCGCTGAAGTGTAACCTCTATGACAGTTTACATGAACACATACGGGATATATATGTGAACCAATGGTATCCATAGCCCTATCTGAATCTAAACCAAATCTTTTTGGTTCTGACCAAAAAACATCTTTCTGAAAGGGAAGCAGACCAAGACAAATTACACCGCTATGAAGCGAAAAAGATTTGAGGATATACATTAGCATAATACTGCCATAATCATAGTAATCATAAATGCCAAGTCGGCTGATTGTGATTGTATAGTGAGTAATGTATAGTGTTGCAGCAATCTGGAGTGTCAGTGAGGCTACTTTCACTCAGAGTGGTTTTAGCCATGTGGATTAGCCAAGGTGGTTTTGATGGCATGTGATGAACACAGGAAGTGGAGATTGTAAGGGGGTACATACTCACCAAACCAGGGTTCAATTAGCACAATACTTTAGCTGGGCTTGATTGAGTTTGCCTGGTGCAATGGAACCAATGGAATAGTCTTATAAGTTCAAACCCCCGCCCAGGGTTGATACTCACCCCTCACTGTTGATGGAGGAGTTGCGTGACATGTTCTTGGGGGACATGTCATAGTCAGAGTCTGATCGGTACAGGAAGGACTCCCTGCGCTCCCCGCGACTCCTGCACCCCTCTGTGGTAAAGGAGGGGTGCAGCCCCAGCACAGGACTCGCCTGCGAATCCATGGGGCTGCGGCCGGGCGAAGGACCATTCTCTGAGTCAAAACTGAAAGACAAAGTGAGAGAGACAGGAAAGTTGTCTGGATCAATGCTTCATTAAAGGCATTTTCCTGTGTTTGATATGTATTTACACACTAAGAGGTTGGAATAAATCTGTGAATTTGTAAAAATTATGATAATGCCCTTTTAGTGTAAGAGTTGTTTATTAAAAAGACAGCCTGAAATTGCCTTTGTGAGGAGTCTGGATTTCCTGCTTATTCTCTCCTGATTCCGTGAAACCTCCAACCTCCAACCTCGATTTTGAGTGACTGTATTGAATGTTCCCGGAATTTTGCAACCATAGGTGGGAAGAAGTTGTGGCCTGCGTGGTGACTTCACCAGATGGTAAATTAGGTAACAGACCAATAAGAAAGAGAGTTCCAAACCTCTCTGCCAATAACACCTAGTATTCCTCTCCCCACTCAGACAGACAGATAGACAGACAGACAGACAGACAGACAGACAGACAGACAGACAGACAGACAGACAGACCTAGCAAAATTCTTGCTTGAGAAATTGCTCTTTGCTAAGTAGCTATTTTTGTATCTTTTTGACCATTTTAACTTAAAACAATCTCACCAAGGTACTTATTGTTACCCAGGAATCAATTGATATTGAGATATTTATATGGGGGATTGGAAATAATGCAGACAATTACTTTGATGGAAGCAACAATTTATCTGCAATATTAAAGCTGATCCACCCCACCAAAAAAATATAATAAAATAAATGACGTGTTGAAGGAGAGACAGACATGTATAAACAAGAGTTCAGCCCAGGACAGCTGATCTGCATATACACACACGAGCACCATAGCAATCTAGCGTTACAGACAACCACATGACCCCAAACACAAGATTAGGGATAATCTCAAAGAGATCCAGTCAAACGGAAGCTTAGTGAGAGTTTAGCCAGTGTACAGAGAAACATACTTCTTAGGTTTAGAGATTTCTCTTTTTTGAACCATGAATGTTTCTACAGCTTCATCAACAATGAAAAGCACATCATGGAGGGAGATATTGTGAAGACACAGACACAGACACAGACACACAGACACAGACACAGACACAGACACACACACACACACACACACACACACACACACACACACACACACACACACACACACACACACACACACACACACACACACACACACACACACACACACACACACGCACACACACACCACAGGGCCTGATAACTGTGCATGGCTACTTGGACACCATGAATACCTGAGAGGAAGGTGGGACTGAGATGACCGTCTGCGCTCTATACTGCGGTTGAGCTTCATACGGCGGAAAAACACGGAATTCCCGTGTCCCCGAGTGTGGTCGTGATCAGGGGACACAGGTGAGTTAGCGGAGGGGACGTAGGGAGAGGTGGGGGTCAGGCTGGGCGTGGTCAACTCCTCGGGGGTTTCCCACAGATTCATCTGTCGTGTCAGCTTCCTCTGACTCATCTCTGGAAGCTCTGGGCACGACGAAGAGGACTGATGGAAGAAACCACCATCCCTCTCTCCCTCTTCTTCTCTCCCTTGCTCCCTCCTCCCTCCCTCCCTGCCTCCCTCCCGACCAGAAAAAACTCTGTCTATCAAACTTTGTCTGCTACTGCCAACACTTCAACCTCCCAATCGGTCTGTCAGTCACTCTCCCTCCTACGCTCCCCCTGCCCCCCCGCCTTGTTCCACGGTTCAGTAGCCCAGCTCACGTCCCAGACAAAGAGAGTTCTCCTGCACACACCAGCACAAAATCCTGCCAGTCAGAAAGCCCTTGATAACAGACCCTAATCCTATAGTTTTATTCCTGGTCCCAATCCTCAGAGTCCACGTTCAGTTGAAGTCTTCAAGCTTTGATCCTGAAGCCCTGGAGTACTGCTGCGTTGGCTCACTTCCTGTGTTCACCTCCACACCACTTTGTTCCCTGTTTCTCAGCAGCTTGTTCTTCCTGTGTAGGTTTGTTTTTGTTTATTCTGTCACTGAAGGGCGGCGGTGCAGCTGTAACCCACAGCCTCTCTCTCAGCTATCAGCTATCTGAACAGGGCCACTCTCAGGAGAGGGCTTCTGATATTTCACTAGCTCAGCTCTCACTCTCTAATCGCTCTGTCTGAGTCCATATACTTTTCCTGTGTGTCCTCCTCCTGCCTCGCTGTCCTTGTCCTCCCCGACCAGGCCCCTCAGGGACACTGTGGCTGCCACTCTGCCCGGGCGTCTGCCCCGTGTCTCACTCACACCCACACCACCTAGAGGACACACCGATGCTGATCGGTCCGCTGCTCTGTTTCCTAATCTTTCTCTCTCCTTTTCTTCGCTTTCTCAGCCTGTTTTTTCTCCTTTACTTTCTTCACCTCCCTCTGCTTCAAGCGTGTGCTCTCTTTCTCTCTCCTTATCTCACTGCTCACCGTTTCTCTAGCAGCAACAGACCACCGGCAGTAGAGAGAGAGAGAGAGAGAGACAGAGAGACAGAGAGAGAGAGAGAGAGAGAGACAGAGAGAGAGAGAGAGAGAGACTGAGAGAGAGACAAAGTGGATGAGGATGGAGAAAGGAGTCAAGGAGAAAAAGGAGGGAAGCGCAGAGGAGAAGAGAAGGAGGAGTGACTCATGGCCTGTGGAACTGTTTACAAGAGCATGCATGATTTGTTTCCAAAACATTATTTTTTAACATCAACAGCCAAGCCAACAGCCAAGCTTCTTGACCTTTGCAGTACACCAAAAGACATAGGCCCACTGACCAAGTACAGAGCTACTACACAAACAGACCTCTACTCCGAGAAAATCATTTTGTGAAGTTTAAAATGTACTGTATCTGCATACACATCAGAGTGTGTGTGTGTGTGTGTGTGTGTGTGTGTGTGTGTGTGTTGTTTCTGAAAAAAAGAAGAGAGACAAGAGAAGAGTTTATCTGCATGTATGCATGAAAGCCTGTGTATGTGCATGTGTACAACAGTGAGTTTGTGTGTATCTATTTGTTTTTTCATGCTAATGTGAATCTTGTGTCATCCGTTTCTTTGTTTTTGCAGCAGCAGAGGTAAATCCCGGTGCATGAATTCTACATACCACTAGGCTGACTAGACAAGGCAGATAGCAGCACAAAGACTATCCACAGAGCAGAACACTACAGAGATGAGATGACTTGTCAACCACCCATTTCCCCCTCCTCTCTCTCCTCCCACACTGTCACTGTCTGCTGTCTCTCAAGAGCCTTCCTTCCCTTTCTGCCTCTCTCTCTCTGTCATTTGTCTCTCTTCCAGTGACTCACCCCAGAATAATGAAGGGAAAAGAAGAAGGCTGGTAGAGGGGAGCTCAGCTCCCATTTGTTTGTGGGGCACAAGGGACCCGTCTGAGCATAGCCCTCTCAAGTCACTCATGAACAGTCCTTTATGAAATACGGGCTATGGGAACATTTCTCTGATCTGACATCTCTGACTGCTGAAGGATTCCTACTCATTGTGAAGAATGCAATTAAAAGCTGCAGGGGGTCGATGCTTGTAAAAAGTCAATAATCAATTGATCAGTTATTAAGTAATACAGCTGGATACAACATTTCAGTGTGAATTTGAGTGAACAAACACACAAACACAGTACACATGCACATGCATGCATGCGCGCACACACACACACCCTAACACAGTGTGACTTTCTACCGCAAACACCCCAGTATCCCTGCACATTGTCAATTTGGTATTGGCACTGTCCCTGTACATAGCTTCCTATCTTATTTGTTATTTATTGTGTTTTCTTTATCATATACAGTACCCGTCAAAAGGTTGGACACACCTACTCATTCAAGGATTTTTCTTTATTTTTTTTTATTTTTCTACATTGTAGAATAATAAGGAAGACATCAAAACTCTGAAATAACACATATGGAATCATGTAGTAAGCAAAAAAGTGTTAAACAAATCAAAATATGTTTAAGATTTGAGATTCTTTAAAGTAGCCACCCTTTGCCTTGATGACAGCTTTGCACACTCTTGGCATTCTCTCAACCAGCTTCATGAGGAATGCTTTTCCAACAGTCTTGAAGGAGTGCTCACATATGCTGATGTCACGATCGTCGTAATGTGGAAGAGAGGAGGACCAAGGCGCAGCGTGATACAAATACATACTTCTATTTAATAAACGAAGAGAAACACTAAACATACTAATACAAAACAACAAAATGAACGTGAAGCTATAAATGACAAGTGCAGACACAGGCAACTTACATATAGACAATAAGCCACAACCCACAATACAAAACAGGCTACCTAAATATGGCTCCCAATCAGAGACAACGCAAAACACCTGTCTCTGATTGAGAACCATATCAGGCCAAACTCATAGAAATAGACAAACCAGACATACAACATAGAATGCCCACTCAGATCACACCCTGACCAAACAAAACATAAAACATACAAAGCAAACTATGGTCAGGGCGTGACAGTACCCCCCCCCCCCCCCCCCCCCCCCCCCCCCTCCCTCAAGGTGCGGACTCCGGTCGCAAACCTAAACTTATAGGGGAGGGGCATCTGTCCGCGGTGGCAGCTCAGACGGGCAGCTCAGGCGGCGCTGGACAGACGGGCAGCTCAGGCGGCGCTGGACAGACGGGCAGCTCAGGCGTGCCGAGGCGCACTGAGGCCTGGTGCGTGGTGCCGGAACTGGTGGTACCGGGCTGGGGACACGCACCTCAAGGCGAGTGCGTGGAGAAGAAACAGGGCATACTGGACTGCCGAGGCGCACTATAAGCCTGGTGCATGGTGCCGGCACTGGTGGTACTGGGCTGGGGACACGCACCTCCGGGCGAGTGCGGGGAGGAGAAACAGGACGTACAGGGCTCTGGAGATGCACAGGAAGCCTGGTGCGTGGTGTAGGCGCTGGTGGTACTGGGCTGGTGCGAGGGGCTGTCACAGGCGGACTGGTGCGTGGAGAAGGCACCGGATAAACTGGACCGTGGAGGCTCACTACAGGTCTCGAGCACCGAGCCTGCCCAACCCTACCTGGCTGAATGCTCCCCGTAGCCAGGCCAGTGCGGCGAGGTGGAATAGCCCGCACTGGGCTGTGCTGGCGAACCGGGGACACCATGCGTAGGGCTGGTGCCATGTACCCCGGCCCAAGGAGACGCACTGGTGACCAGATGCGTAGAGCCGGTTTCATGGCACCTGGCTCGATGCCCAATCTAGCCCGGCCGATACGAGGTGCTGTTATGTAACGCACCGGGCTATGCCTGCGCACCGGGGACACCGTGTGCATCTCTGCATAACACGGTGCCTGCCCGGTCGCTCTCTCTCCACGGTAAGCACGGGGAGTTGGCTCATGTCTCCTACCTGGCTTAGCCACACTCCCCGTGTGCCCCCCCCAATAAATTTTTGGGGCTGCCTCTCTGGCTTCCAGCCGCGCTTACGTGCAGCCTCCTCATACCGCCACCTCTCCGCTTTCGCTGCCTCTAACTCAGCTTTTGGGTGGCGATATTCACCAGCCTGTGCCCAAGGTCCCTTACCGTCCAGAATCACCTCCCAAGTCCATTTCTCCACAAAGCGCTGTTCCTCCATTCCACGCTGCTTGTTCCATTGATGGTGGGTTATTCTGTCACGATCGGCGTAATGTGGAAGAGAGGAGGACCAAGGCGCAGCGTGATACGAATACATACTTCTATTTAATAAACGATGAGAAACACTAAACAGACTAATACAAAACAACAAAACGAACGTGAAGCTACAAATGACAAGTGCAGACACAGGCAACTTACATATAGACAATAATCCACAACCCACAATACAAAACAGGCTACTTAAATATGGTTCCCAATCAGAGACAACGCAAAACACCTGTCTCTGATTGAGAACCATATCAGGCCAAACACATAGAAATAGACAAACTAGACATACAACATAGAATGCCCACTCAGATCACACCCTGACCAAACAAAACATAAAACATACAAAGGAAACTATGGTCAGGGCGTGACAGCTGAGCGCGTGTTGGCTGCTTTTCCTTCACTCTGCGGTCCAACTCATCCCAAACCATCTCAACTGTGTTGAGGTCAGGTGATTGTGGAGGCCAGGTCATCTGATGCAGCACTCCATCACTCTCCTTCTTGGTCAAATAGCTCTTACACAGCCTGGAGGTGTGTTTTGGGTCATTGTCCTGTTGAAAAACAAATGTTAGTCCCACTAAGCCCAAACCAGATGGGATGGCGTACCGCTGTAGAATGCTGTGGTAGCCATGCTGGTTAAGTGTGCCTTGAATTCTAAATAATTCACCAACAGTGTCACCAGCAAAGCACCCCCACACCATCACTCCTCCTCCTCCATGCTTCACGGTGGGAAACACACATGTGGAGATCATCCATTCATCTACTCATCTCACAAAGACACGGCAGTTGGAACCAAAAATCTCAAATATGGACTCATCAGACAGATTTCCACTGGTCTGGTGTCCATTGCTTGGGTTTCTTGGCCCAAGCAAGTCTCTTCTTATTATTGGTGTCCTTTAGTAGTGGTTTCTTTGCAGCAATTCGACCATGAATGCCTGATTCACGCAGTCTCTTCTGAACAGATGTGTCTGTTACTTGAACTCTGTGAAGCATTTATTTGGGATGCAATTTCTGAGGCTGGTAACTCTAATGAACTTATTCTCTGCAGCAGAGGTAACTCTGGGTCTTCCTGTCCTGTGGCGGTCCTCATGAGAGCCAGTTTCATCATAGCGCTTGATGGTTTTTGCGACTGCACAATTGTACGTATTGACTGACCTTAATGTCTTACAGTAATGATGGACTGTCATTTCTCTCTGCTAATTTAAGCTATTAACATGGATTTGGTCTTTTACCAAATAGGGCAATCTTCTGTATACTAACCCTACCTTGTCACAACACAATTGATTGGCTCAAACGCATTAAGAAGGAAAGAAATTCCACAAATGAACTTTTAACAAGGCACACCTGTTAATTGAAATGCATTCCAGGTGACTACCTCATGAAGCTGGCTGAAAGAATGCCAAGAGCGTGCAAAGCTGTCATCAAGGCAAAAGGTGGCTACTTTGAAGAATCTCAAATCTAAAATATATTCTGATTTGTTTAAAACTTTTTGGGTTGCTACATGATTCCATTTGTGTTATTTCTTAGTTTTGATGTCTTCACTATTATTCTACAATGTAGAAACTAGTCAAAATAAAGAAAAACCCTTGAATGAGTAGGTGTGTCCAAACTTTTGACTGGTAACCTACATGTATTTTTTTCAAATGTTTTATTAGTTACACTATTTTGATATTGGATTACTGCACTGTTGGGTAGAGCATGCAAGTTAAGCATTTCACTGGACTTGTGCATGTGACAATAAAACTTGAACGTGATTCCAGGATGGGATGACTGTGGACAGCTACTCGCTCTTTCATTATGTGATAACAGAACCCCTGGAGAGGATGACTGTGGACAATGACATGATGATCAGAGGTCTCACAGGAAAAGGGACGTGTGCCAGCTGGGCGACTCCTTCCTTCGTAAGATAACAACCCTCACAGCTCAATGAGGAGAGAGAGTGAGAGAGGAGCTGGCTAATTAAAATGTCAGTTTATCATGTAGCTCACCCATGTTTTTCTACTTCTTCCAGTTGGGAGGTGACGTAGCGTAGCGTCAACACATCTCACACTAGACACAAGCACAGTAAAGGACACAGCAACAAGACGGCAGTTACTGCCAGTTCAAATTGCATGACTTTTGGATATGTTTTCATTGCCATGGGAAACCTAGAAACCATCTTCATCGCTTGAGCAAATACTATAAAATGCTCAGCTCAATGGTATAATGGCAGAGTAGGGACCTTTGTACTGGCAGGTGCTGTAAGCAGCTTGTCTTATTGAATTGATAAATCAAGATGATGTTCTATCTAGGCTTTTCTTGCAATGAATATTGCAGTGTATGCTGCTCCGTAATACTATGAGTATCTAAACCATTTCCCCTGCTCTGCAGCCATACTCCTAACCCTCCTCTCGATGCAACACATTTCTATAACAAAGGGGGAGAATTTGATTATATTCCATTAATAACGCGGCTTTGAAAGGCTTTGAAGCCTGAGTCAATGTGCTGATTAGTTTAATTAAACCTGAGAGTCTTTAAGGGACAAGAAAGATTTACACTCTCACTCCTTCCAATGAACCCCCCTCCCATTGATTATATATTAACAACACACTAGGAGCTTATGAGTGTGTGTGTGTGATGGAGAGCTGCTGCCACATCAGCGGTTTCCTACAGCACAGTCCTCTCTCTCTCTCTCTTTGAGAGGCTTGAGCTGCAGTTAGTCCGGCCCAGGCAGCCAGCATACAGCTCACATTCCCTTGTTGGGTGGGGAGGGAGGAAGGGATGGACGGGAGCTGGAGCCTTCATTTATTAAAGTCACTTTCCAAAATCGATCCCTCTATCCCTCTCATTCTTATCCTCTCTCTCCACAAGTTAATGATTAACCTTCCCCAACCACTCCATCCCTCCATCCCTCATGCCTCCTCCTCCGCTGCCCAGGCCTACCCTCAGCCTGAACGGGGGATGAGAGTGATTTCCTGCCTCCGCTTCCTTTTCTGCCAAGCACAGATGCTAATATCCACGTGCTATGTCAATCTCTCTCTGTGCATTGCCTCACCCAGGCGTTTAGCACCTGCCTGATTGCTACATGCGTGGGGGGAGAGTGGAGGGAGGGAGTGAGGGGGAAGGAAGGGAGGAGCTACTTTTAAGGCCCCATCGTACAAACACAACTGTATTTATTGCTACGGTTGAATCCCAAACTGAATGTTGAATCAGCAACTGATCAGGCAGGGTAATAGGGCTTTTATTACAGAGCAGCTATCACTCTGTTGCAGCAGAGCAGGGGCATGTGTCTATATCAGGCTAGAACGCCCATCACCGACTCAACTCAAAGCACATTTCAAATGAGATGGCCAAGCCAACATCAACACACCCTCTCCTCTCACCATTTCTACCTGCCCCAGCATGCCCTCTGTTTCACGCCAGTGCACGGTGCCATGACACAGACCTGCCTGCCCTGGCTGTGTTTTAAAGGCCAACATTTACACTGCTGCCCTGCCCAACTGCCTGAGCTCTGAGCCCTGAGAAGAGGAGAGTTTTGGCCTGACTGGAGCCTGGCGCTGCGCCACCCTTGGATCAGGGAGGGCATCTGGCCGTGCCAGCCTCACACAGGGCAGGGGGACACCGCAATGCAAGCAGGGTGGTCGGGGGTAGAGGAGAGGGGGAGAGAGAGAGGGAGAGATAAAGAGAGTAGTTAAAGAGGAAGAGAGAGGGGATTCTCTCTACAGAGTGACAGGCTGGTCATCCCAGCGATGCCCTGACCGGCCGGCCGGCTCCATCTGAGACAGAGAGAGAGAGAGGGAACAGAGGGAGAGAGCTCCCCCGTCCACTGTGCTGCATGCGGTCGGTCAGATAACAGCCAGAGGATTACAGAGCCATAATCCTGCCCACAGGATCAGCGACACCCTCCAGAGGGGCCTGACTCAGAGAGCTACTGTACTGGAGCCATATAGAGTTTTAGCAAGGCAGCAGGCAGGCACACACCTTTAAGCTTAAGGATGACATACTGTGTAGCTACAATTGATTCCTCAGACAATCACTCGGCCGACTGACCCCCCGGTGTGGATAGTGGTGTCTTTCATTCAATCCAGAGATGCGCTATAGTGGATATTCAGTCTCCTCCATCAAATGTAGTGTGAAGCCACAGGCTCACTACAGTGTGAAGGAATGATGGGTTCAAATACTATTCTAAATCTTTCAAATACTTTAAGCGTTTGCTTTAGTCTGCCTGAAGTGCCAGATGGGCGGGGTATGCAGCCTTTGCGACTATTCTATTAGTTCCATGGCACCAGGCAAGCTCAATCCAACCCAGCTAAAGCATTTCATATAATTACAATAGTACTTAAATCCAGGTCTGCTAGATTAGCACCTGGCAGCACTCAGAATGTATAATGCATTGTACAAATGCAGTGGTTGTAAATTTAACAGATCCCATAACACTGTATTACACGAGCACACCGTTCCCAGCCCCATGCTGTTCCTCCTCCTGTGTAGTTGGGTCTCCGTTGTCGTGTGGTTTTGTCCAGAACATCTGTATTCTCCCCCAAGACACCAATCCCACCGCATTACCATCACCACACCAGTTACTCCAACTCTCTGAGAAACTTTGTCGAGGTAGAGAATAAATCGACAGTCCTTTTTCTGTTTATCTTCCATCCTTAACTCTACCTCAAGTCATTGTCTGCACGTCACTGTGAAATATGCTTCCTTTTAACAAAACTTTGTCACGGTCTGATGAAATGACCATCGCATCATCAGTTATGTTGACTGTTCCTCTTGTCATGGTCAACAATGTCTCAACTGTTACAGCGCCTTCAAAGTATTCACACCGCTTGACTTTTCCCACATTGTGTTGTGTTACAGCCTCAATTTAGATCTTGTGACACTGAATTTGTTTGATTTTGTGTCACTACACACAATACCCCATAATGTCGGTGGAATTTTTGGGGCGGGGACAACTGAAGAGATATGAGAAGCTGAAATGTCTCGAGTCAATAAGTATTCAACCACGTTGTTATGGCAACCTGAAATAAGTTCAGGAGTACAAATGTGCTCAACAAGTCACATATTAAGCTGCATGGACTCATTCCGTGTTCAATAATAGTGGTTAACATTTTCTTTTATGACTACCCCATCTCTGTACCCCAAACATTTACAGAGTATAATGGTTGTGCTATGAGAAAACTGAGGATGGATCAACAACATTGTAGTTACTCCACAATACTAAAAGTGAAAAGAAGGAAGCCTGTACAGAATACAAATATTCCAAAACATGCATCCTGTTTGCAACAAGGCACTTTAGTAATACTGCAATAAATTGGAAAATAAATGCTTTTTTTTTGTCCTGAATACAATGCGTTAAGTTTGGGGCAACTCCAACACAACACTTCACTGAGTACCACTCTTCATATTTTCAAGCATGGCGGTGGCTGCATCATGTTATGGGTATGCTTGTCACCGGCAAGGGAGTTTTGTTGGATAAAAATAAATGGAATACAGCTAAGCACAGGCGAAATTCTATAGGAAAACCTGTTTCAGTCTGTTTTCCAACAGACACTGGGAGACTAATTGATCTTTCAGCAGTACAAGAACCTAAATCACAAGGCCAGATCTACACTGGAGTTGCTTACCAAGAAGACAGTGAATGTTCCTGAAGGTCCAAGTTACAGTTCAGACTTAGATCTGCTTGATAATCTATGGCAAGACTTGAAAATTGCTGTCTCGCAATGATCAACAAACTTGACAGAGCTTGAAGAATTAAAAAAATAAATGTACAATCCAGCTCTTAGTGACGTGTGTGTAGCTCTGGCCCTCAGTCTACTGAATCAGTGTCCCAGCCAGTCAGTGAATCCCAGGAGGCTCGGCTCCATCGGCCCCATGCTGCCTTTAACCTGACCAATGACAGCTGACTGACACACCCACCACAGTTATTATACACTCTCCCTCTCTGCTATCTCTCCTCCCTCTCTCTCTTTCACACAGTCCTCCGCTCGCTCCACTAAGCTTCCTAACCTTTTTTTATGTAAATTATCCCTGTGGAACCAGGGGCTGTTTAGTGTAAAAGGGAAACTGTTTAAAACCGTGTCTCAAACATCCACATATTTTAGCCAGCATTACTGAACTGGAATGTCAGGGGGAGCCTGAACAAGTGCTTGGTTTAATGAGGGCTGCCTTCTTCAGAGAGAGACAGGGGGGGATGAGAGAGAGAGGAAGAGAGGGGCAGAGAGAGACTGAGACAGAGAGAGAGTGAGTGAGGAGGGAGGAGAGAAAGAGAGCAGCGTGTCTCTGTGTTTGGGGAGAGGAGCGGGGTCTCCATTGTGCCTTGTTTTGCAGCATGTGATTGGAGCCTCAATTAAACAGATGGGTAGAGTGACATGGAAACCGGTCCAGAGAGAAGACAGATGGAAGAACGTTTTCAATTGGTGTTTCTAATTCATTTGTGCCAGCCGCATCTAAACAAATTAGGAGTTGTAAAATTGTAATGACTTGCACTCAGCGCACAGAGATACGTCTATAGAGAAATACATGTTTTGGCATACAGAGGGCTAGAGGCTTATTCTGCGGCGATATTGATTTGCTCACAATGCCTAACGGAGTTCATCTCTCTCTGTGATGCACTGAGACATGCACTTCCAGGGGTGTGGGTGGGCACAACGTGGAGACTGGTGGATAATTGGATCAAGAATCAGGGGGATTCAACTCAATGAACTAAATGGCATCAGCACAAATAGTTGAACACAACCGAGTGACCAGCAGCAGCGCTCCTGGAAAGTGGATTCAGAGTCCAAAACAGGCATTAACCCAGAGGCTCGATCCTGAACCTGACCATATGTTGCATCTGATATATTTGTACTTCCGGCACAGTAAATATCAGTCATGTGTAAAGCAGCCATCCGCCCCGCTGTATGCAGCCCACACAAGGAGGGGTATTTTTAGCGGATCACCCTGTCTTTGAGATGGAGCGCGTAACTCCCTCTCTGCAGGCTGAGGCTGCTGGGCTCTTTTATTTTCATCCAAACTGGAAAGAGAGAGAGAGAGAGAGGGAGAGAGGGAGCGAGAGGGAGAGAGGGAGAGAGCGAGAGAGAGCGAGAGAGAGAGAGAGAGAGATGAGAGAGAGATGAGAAAGAGAGAGAGGGAGAGGGAGAGGGAGAGAGGGAGAGAGAGGGAGAGAGCGAGAGAGAGCGAGAGAGAGCGAGAGAGAGCGAGAGAGAGAGAGAGATGAGAGAGAGATGAGAAAGAGAGAGAGGGAGAGGGAGAGGGAGAGAGGGAGAGAGAGGGAGAGAGCGAGAGAGAGCGAGAGAGCGAGAGAGCGAGAGAGAAAGAGAGAAAGATGAGAGAGAGATGAGAAAGAGAGAGGGAGAGAGAGAGAGAGAGAGAGATGGAAGGAGAGAGAGAGACGGAGGGAGGAAGACAGAGAGTGTGAGTCATCGAGAGCTACCTTTGTGTCACTGTCACTCTGCTCCTCTTCTTCACCATCTCTCCCTCTATTCATTCCTCCCTCATCTAACCATCTCTCTTTTCTCCACTACTCTTTCTCTATCTATCTATCTATCTGTCTATCTATAGACTGTATCTCACATCTCTTATCTCTTGTTTTTCCACCTCAATGCCGTCACATCAAAGCCAGTTTAAAAGTGAGATGCACACTAATACGGCAATCTTAGCAATCATTTAGTTAAACATATTTCATACCATGAAGATGGATTCTAGGGTGTTAAGCTGATATTACAGATAATTACTGATATAATGTGACATAATAAGAAGCACCGGATAAGAAGCTGTAGGAGGATGATATTAATGGTTCCGCTCTATGTGTTCTTAGAGGAATACAAATTGCGGAACAACTCAAATGTGTATTAACATCTCTTCCTTACATTAAGATGTTGGTATTGCTTAACAGTACAGTAGACCTATACTCACTTACAGGTATGGCCAACAAGATCACATAACAAATAGTCATAAGTAAACCAGTAATAGCAGAACAATAGTGGGAGCACAGTGATTATCCTTGATTGAGGTAAAATAGTCATTAGAGAAGGTAAGACTGGATTATCTGGTGGATTAATGTCCCTTTAAACTGCCTGGGAGCCACTCACACTGCCC